>NC_133656.1:51637050-51755125 GCF_009905375.1 Apium graveolens
GAATAAAAGTAATAATTATATGTATGTTCTTAATGCTCCTAGAAAGAAATTCTATAATTGTGGAAACTCTAATAATTTTGCTTCTTTTTGCAGGAAAAATAAAGATATAAACTCTTTACCTCCTAGATCAGGAGTTAAGAGTCAGTCTGTTAGGTTTAAACCACAAAATCCATGTTTTCATTATGGTAGTTTATGGCATTCTATTTATATTTTTAAGGAATATCATAGTTTGTACTATGATTATTATGAAATAAAACCTTCTTTAAAGAAAAGTAGTGTAATTCCTTCTAGTGTAAATTCTGATGCAAAGTCTGATATAAAGTCTAATAAAAAGCATGTTAGCATAAACTTTGAAACTAAATCCACTGCAAATGCTAACAAACTTAACAAGGCCAAAGGATCCAAGTAAGTCTGGGTCCTTAAAACTAATCAATAGTGGTCTTTGTGATTGCAGGGCAACATGAAAAACATCCTGGTTCTGGACAGTGGATGTTCAGGACATATGACTGGAAATAAAGCCCTGCTATCAGACTTTGTGGAGAAAGCTGGCCCAGGAGTTTCTTATGGAGATGGAAACATGGGAAAGACTCTAGGATATGGCAATATCAATCTGTTTGTGAAGCAGAGCATCAATTGAAGAAAGCTGGAATTGGCACAAGAGACTCTCTCATTTAAATTTCAACAACATAAATGAGCTAGTAAAGAAAGATCTTGTGAGAGGACTTCCAAAATCAATATTTTCTCCTGATGGTCTTTGTGACTCATGTCAAAAGGCAAAACAAAGAAAATCTTTATTTAAGAGAAAAACTGAATCCTCAATTCTTGAGCCTTATCACTTACTGCATGTTGATATATTTGGTCCAGTCAATGTCATGTCTATTGCAAATAAGAAATATGCTATGGTTATAGTGGATGAGTTCACAAGATACACTTGGGTGTATTTCTTGCACAAGAAGAATGAAACTGCATCTACTCTAACTGATCATGTCAGACAGCTGGATAAGTTAGTCAAAGATTCTGTTAAAATAATAAGAAGTGATAATGGCACTGAGTTTAAGAATGTAATCATGGAAGAGTTCTACAAAGAGCAAGGAATAAAGCAGGAATTTTCTACACCTGGAACTCCACAGCAAAATGGAGTTGTAGAAAGAAAGAACAGGACTCTTATTGAAGCTGCACGAACTATGCTTGATGAAGCAAAGCTACCAACCTATTTTTGGGATGAAGCTGTGTATACTGCTTGTTTTACACAGAATGCTACACTCATAAATAAGCATGGAAAAACACCATATGAGATGGTGAAGAAAAAGAATCCAAATCTTAAATACTTTCATGTATTTGGATGTAAGTGTTTTGTTCTTAAGACTCATCCTGAACAGCTGTCAAAATTTGATCTAAAAACTGATGAAGGATTTTTTGTTGGATATCCACTTTCCACAAAAGCCTTCAGAGTTTACAATTTAAGAATAAGGGTTGTCATGGAATCTATCAATGTATCTTTTGATGATAAAAAGATTACTGGACTTGAAGATTTCAATGATCATGATCAGCTGAGATTTGAAAATGAAGATGTAAATTTTGATTCTGTAAATTCTGATGACCTAAATCCTGATCATGTAAGTTCTGACGGGTTAAATTTTGATGTCATTGAAACTGTGGTAACTACTCCAAAGGAAAATCCACCTGTTCAGGAGGAGCAAGCTGATGATCATACCACATCTCAAGACTATCAAGAAGCATCAGAACCACTCACTGGCTCTTCAAGTTCTGATTCGATGAGCCAAATTCTGATAATTCTGGAAACTCTGATTCTTCAAATCCTGAAGGATCCAACTCAAACTCTGAAGTCTCAGAGAGCATAACTACAGGGGGACATCAGAAAATGCTGATGGGGATAGCATGGATCATGGGGGAGGATCCAGTTCTAGAAAACAACTTCCATCTGCAAGGAAGTGGACTAAATCACATACACCTGACTTGATAATTGGCGATCCTGAAGCAGGTGTCAGAACTAGAACTACAACATAAAATTAATGTCTCTATCATTCTTTTCTATCTCAAACTGAACCAAAAAAAGTGGAAGAAGCTCTTCAAGATGTTGATTGGGTGCAAGCAATGCAGGAAGAGTTAAATGAATTTGAAAGAAATAAAGTCTGGACCCTAGTACCAAGACCAAAGGACAGATCAGTTGTTGGTACAAAATGGGTGTTCAGAAATAAAACTGACAGTGATGGCATAATTACAAGAAACAAAGCAAGGCTGGTTGTAAAGGTTACTCTCAATAGGAGGGTATTGACTATGATGAAACATTTGCTCCAGTTGCTAGATTGGAAGCCATAAGAATCTTTTTGGCTTATGCTGCTCACAAGAAGTTTAAAGTCTTTCAAATGGATGTGAAAAGTACTTTTCTCAATGGAGAATTGGAAGAAGAGGTATATGTTGAAAAACCTCCAGGCTTTGTAGATCCAAAATTTCCAAATCATGTCTACAGGCTTGACAAAGCACTTTATGGCCTTAAGCAAGCTCCAAGAGCATGGTATGAGACTTTAGCTCAATTTCTTCTGGAAAGTAGATTTCACAGAGGCACAATTGACAAGACTTTATTTTATCTCAACCATGAAAAGGACTTACTTTTGGTACAGATATTTGTTGATGATATTATCTTTGGCTCTACAAATACAAAACTTTGTGAAAGTTTTTCCATATTAATGCAGTCAAGATATCAAATGAGTATGATGGGAGAGTTGAGTTATTTTCTGGGACTTCAAGTCAAACAAATTAAAGAAGATACTTTTATCAGTCAATCCAAGTACACCAGAAACTTAATCAAGAAATTTAGAATGTAAGACAATTCTACTGCATCAACTCCCATGGCCACTACCACTAAGTTAGATTAAGATACTGGAGCATCAGTAGATATTATTAACTAGAGGTATGATTGGCTATTTACTCTATTTAACTACAAGTAGACCAGATATTATGTATGCTACCTGTTTCTGTGCAAGATTTCAGATTGATCCAAGAGAACCTCATCTAATAGCTGTGAAAAGAATTTTCAAGTATCTAAAGGGTACATCTGATCTAGGATTGTGGTATCCTAGGGAATCAGATATTAAGCTAATAGGTTACTCAGATACAGATTTTGCAGGATGCAAAATAGACAGGAAAAGCACTAGTGGAAGCTTCCAATTAGTTGGAGGTATATTGGTTTCTTGGTTTAGCAATAAACAGAAATCAATTTCCACATCAACTGCAGAAGCAGAATATATTGCTGCAGGAAGCTGTTGTGCACAGATTCTTTGGATAAAGAATCAGTTACTAGACAATGGGTTAGAATTTTCTAAAATACCTATTTACTGTGAGAATCAAAGTGCTATTTCTATGACTGGAAATCCAGTTCAACACTCAATGACAAAGTACATCAGCATAAGGTGCCATTTCATAAGGGAACATGTGATGGAAGGTACAGTGGAATTGCATTTTGTTCCAACAGATCAACAACTTGCAGATAACTCCATAAAACCACTATTTGAAGCTACTTTTACAAGACTGGTAAATAAAATTGGAATGGTTTCAGGTTCTTTCTCAAAATCTGTTTAGTTTTTGTTCTCATACATCAGAATTTATGATCAGTGTTTACATATTTTCTTATCTCAATGTAATTTGTGCTTAAATTGTAACATATTAAACACTGCTTCTTATCTGATGTGATTCTATAAACTCTGAAAGTGTTTTGAATGTTCTGTGACTATTCAATCCAATGAGGATTATTTTGTTAGATACTGACTTAGTAGTCTTTAACAAACTATGTATCCCATGTTTACATTAGTTATTTATGTGGAAATCACTAACACAAGCAAATTCTGATTTTGATCTTAGTCAAACTTACTTCCTGTATCTTATTACTAAGTCACAAACTAGATTATTGCTTCTTATCTGTCAAATTCTGATGTTAGTAAATCTTAAGGATGAACTACATGTTTGATAAGCCTCACTTATCTAAAGAAAATAAAAGAAAAGAAAAATTGAAATCAGGTACTCCTTTAAGATCTAGAGTAAATATGTGAAAGGGAAGATCCAAGTGCATTGCTGGTATTAAGTAATATGCATTAGAAAAGCAAATTAATTTTTCTTGGTGACTTTTAACATTCTCTGATTACTGGAGAAATATTCTGATAACAACATTAATTCTGATAGCAGTTGTAACTCATTTACATTGAGAAGCCCTTGTCAAAAGTATTTCAAAAGATGCATAGAATAAGCACAAACATTTGAGGTGGATTCTTGCAAAACTTTATTCTACAGTAGACTTCACAATTAAAGACCGATTTTAAGCATTTTTCTTAGTTATGCCTTATTTCTAAGATATACTGAAGTTCATCAGACTTTAATCTTTATTTGATCATTTGCAAATACATACACTCTCACTCCATATGAATGATGAAAATTATTGTGGTGATTAAGTTGTTTCTGATAAACAGTTAAGTATTATTTACATAATTTCTGAGGACAAGTTCTGATTATGTTCTGATGACTACACTCTGAAGAAACCAATCAGTATTTGTGTGAAGAAACACAGAAACAGTCATTCACCTTTTGCGTACAGAAGCCATGTTCTGATGACCATTAAATTATGATAATAGTCAAGTTCTGATGCAAATCCTAATGCATATGTGGCATTATTTATTTACTTGACTTATTTTTAATATTTACTATAACGGTTATATTTCATAAAAAAATAATTAGGTGAGATAAAAATAGTCATAATCATTTGTGAGTGGGTTGCGTGTTGGTTTTGGTATGTGCATGTGTGCAATAATTACTGCATGTTTACCATGCCCACTATTTATGTTTTGACTGATTACATGCTGCCAAGTGTAAAAACTGTCGGTTCTAATTCAAAAGAGACGTTACCATGTGAAGAGTATAATTATTAGAGATAAAAGATTATACAATCTTTTACCCACTCTTTTATTCTATTCTCTCTCTCTCTCTCATTTTCTTACTCTCTTATTTTCTGACGTTCTCTTACAGGCATTTTATCAAAGACTTTGCAAACCTAAAATTTTCACTTGATTTTTCAACAGAAATAGCACCAAAGGATGTTATTTTTAATGGAGCTAAGTTTTTCCCAAACAACTACTCTGCTATCTTGAACAAGGATGAAGCTCCTTCAGAACTTTACTTTGTTCAGGATTTCTTGGGTCACGGTGAGATTGGGTATGCTTTGACCCAACCTCAAGCAATCTCTGGTAAACAAGTGCTAGAGTTCTGGAAGACTGGAATCTATGATGATGGAGGTGAAACTGGATCACCAAGCATCATCTTCTCATCAGGAGAAGATGAGTATATGGTAACTGTTACTATAGTGAGGCAAGCTCTTCATCTACCTGAAACTGCACTTACTACTCAGCACCTGGAGAATCTGTTCTTCAGAACATGATGGCAAGCTTGGGATATGAGAAAAGCTTGTCCAAGCTAGGACAGTTGAAGAGGCCTTACATCAGGAGGGAATGGAGCTTCCTCTTTGATTGCATCACAAAGACTTTTCCTAACAAATGCTCCAATTTCGATGCCATTCCAATCATGAGTCAACAAATAGGGTATGCACTTCTTAATCAGACTCATTTTGATTATGCATCTGCTGTGTTAGGCTATATTGGTGACAGAATGAAGGGAGATGCAAATTTAGTATATTTTGCTAGGTTCTGTCAATTAATTTATAGTTATTATTTTCCTAATAAGCCACAAGTGTTTAGTGACCTAATGGAACCTTTTAAGTTACATAAAAGGGCATTTACTGACTTATTATCTGTTGATAACAAGAAGGAAGTACTAAGACCTCTCCAAATACCCCAATCTGTCAAACACTTCTTAGTCAACACTATCCCAGACACTTACACATCCATATTCCCTGATGTAGCACCATCACAACCATCCACTACTCAACAACCACAGTCTACCTCATAACCACCAACATCAGCACCTGTTGTCAACACTTCACAGTCCAGACCTAAATCCAAACCAAACCAACCTCTGGTACTTCTCAAAAGGTGCCAGTTATAAAATTTGACACATCCTCCAGACCCAAAACCTCAAGAGCTAAATCTGTTCCTCAATCTCCACCAAGGAGAAAGAGAAGGCTAATTCTGAGAGATTAATCAGATGAAGAAGAATAGGTCCAGGTTCCTGCATTAGAACTTGTGACAGAAGAAGCTGAAGAGTCAACTCTTCAGAAGGAGACAGCAGCTGAAGCTTCTGGCATTCAGAAAAGAAAGAGGTCTTCACATTTTGATACAGATCGTGTCACCCCTCCATCTAGAAAATCAAAATTGAGGAAGATGAGAGCAGGTGTGTATATTGCACAAACTCAATCTGAGGATGTTGAAGATGTTGAGGAAGGGGATCAGGAATCTCTGATCTCATCAGAACCTATTGTGATTGAAGCCCTGCCAGCAGCTGAAGAATTTCTGATTCAGAAATCTGAAATTCCTGAAGTCCACAGATCAGAACCTGTACAAGAATCTGTGATTTCTCCACCTCACTCTCCAATCAAAGCTACAGATGATGTTGAAGAACAAGAGATATAACGACTCGTATATTTATTATTTAAAGGTGTTATTATAAAAATTTAATCAAATAAATATATATATTGGTCTTGACTGCTATGTGTTGCTCTATTATTGTTTATATGTGATTTATGATGTATAGGGTCGTTCGTGTAATTAATGATTGAGTAATACTGAATCGTTTTCACTTTAAAAAGTGAATTTAGTGTAAATTTATTTGCATAAATACTTGAATTATCTCTAAAATTGGTTTTATGGCTTTATAATTACAATAATTATTTTAGGACTTTATAAAATTGAGAAATCAATATTTCAGTAATTATTTATTTTTAAATGATTTTCTAAGTGTGTTTAATGGTAAAATCCATATTTAATTATGGAAATCTTCAAAAATTATGAAACTTATATTTTATTAAGTTCATATTATTCTGAGAATTTTAAAATTATTTTGGGAATTTTCGGGATTAATTTCACCGCGCGTTATCTCGTTAATTGTTAAAAAGCGGGTACCAGTTGCGATTTAGAAATCGTTTAAAAATTTTGAAATTTATGTTTTTATAAACTTCGGGATATTTATAACATTTTAAGACTATTTTTGTGATTTTATGAATTTATTTTAAGTGCAGCTCGGTTCATTGTCTGTGAATGCGGGTCCGATGTGCGGTTCAAGAATGATTAAAAGAAATCCTGGAAAATTTTATTTTAGTAACTCTTAATTGTTCCGAAAGTTTAAAAGTTATTTTAGTAAATCTTTCGAATTGGTTTATCGTAAATTGGATCGTTAAATTATAAGTTTTAGTCAAGTAGGTAATGCTCGCGTTCAGGTTTTTAGCTAAAATGATAAAAAATCGGGCAGGAACAGATAAATACAATCGAGCTTATTAGTTATCTCTACAGCTTTGTTCTCTTTCCCTCATCGATCTCTTTCTCTCCTCTCATCTCTCGCACAATCTCTCTCAATCTCTCATGTTCCCTCATTCTTCTCTCTTGTGTTTCTTCTCTCTCCCCTCACTCTCTCTTTCCCTTTCTCCCCGTTTCTTCTTCCCTGTTCTTGGTTTCTCCGCCGATTTCCGGCGTGTCACCGCCGATTCCGTCTTGGTGGTAGTTACTGCGTATATATACTTGTGAGTATATGTATATGTGATTTGTGGGTGTGGGTTTCTGTTTGTCACTGCTGTTCTGCATTTTCTGTCGTCTTTTTTTCTTCATCTCCGGCCGCCGCCGTGCTCTGGCCGGCGAGGTGGCCTGCGCGTGGAGTGCGCGTGTTCGGTGTTGTGTCTATTCGAATGTGTAAATTAATTTCCTGCTGCTTGTGTTGATTTATTAATTGAATCTTTATTCTTGCAGAAAAGTATATATTTGATTAAAATTTGAGAAATAAATTATTTTTCGTGCGGGAAATTAATTTGTATCGGTGAAATTTATTTGGAAACCCCAGAATTTTCGGGTACCAATAAATTTTGTCTCCGTCGGCGATGAGCCTCGGCGAGCCGACGGTGGACCGTGATGATCGTTATCTGAGTCCTAAAATTTTAAAATATTAATGTAGTTCGTAAATTATTTTCGAGATGTAAATAATCGGATAATAATAATTAATTGATTTGAATTGACGTTTGGGAATTCGTGACTTAGAACTTGTGTTGTTGGATTATGATTGTTGTTGATTTGACGTCGTTGTGTTTCAACGGGTACTTCGATAAACAGAGGAGATGCTGTCCAATTTTCGAAAAATGAATTTCGAAAATTGCGAGAACGTATCCTGTGTATTATCGGGAATACTAATCGAACGCATAACTACATAATTATAAATATTGAATGAATCATAATTACGTGTTGTAATGAAATATGTTGCAAAATATTCGATGACCCTGATTTACTAAAATGATGCTTATATGTATTTTGCAAAAGTAAATGCCAAACCACGTTTTGGGTATGTGGACCCTAGCTGTTGCATGTACTATAAGGATATGTATATTACGAGTCGGGAATTGATATCGAATGGGTAGATGTGTTATTGAGGATATGTCAAGCATACCTAGACGTCTAACGTAGGGTATTTCGGCTCTGTAGGTATTAGTCAAAGGACTCCAAAAGTGATATCGAACTAAAGAAAATCTAATGATCAGTCGGCAAGTGCAGCAAGGTTCCTAAGCGAAGGACCTGGGCGTTGAAGTCGGATCCAGGATAGTCAAATAGTAAAGCGATAAAGCTGAGTTTCCCAAATCGGTTCAAGGTCAATCAGAGATAGTTGTATCGCTCTGCAAGGCAAGTACCCCTGACCATTCTTTTATGAATCAGTGTATATGAATAGCTAAATGTTTTATTCTCGTAATGGAACATAAACGTTTTAAGTTACGTATCCCCTGTAGTTATAATTTACTGTTTTCAAATTGCTTTGGGGGAAAAGTAACTTTAAAAGATACCTATCTCGAATGAAATGATTGCGAACTGGATTTTATATGTGTGTTGGTTAAATAAATGATTTTGAAAATGAGATAGGTACAAGTGTTTTGAAAACTGGATAAAACGGTCATATATGGGATACATTGGGGCCAGAGTAGGCCTACTGGGGTGGCGTAAGAGGCTAATTTGGTTGCGCGCACTATAAAACCGATTAGTCCAGCAGGTCAGAGACCTAGCTAGTCTCTGAGTTCCGGAACAGGTATATAGGACGGCAGTGGGAGCTGTCCGGTGTTGATAGACTGATCAACTATCTTCACATATCCACTAAGTATCTGATTTGGGTTTTGTGGTTCCGTAATGGAACAAGTGATTTATACAAGTGGATTTGGAAATGAAGATAGCATGCTAAAATTATTCTCTGGTATTTATGCACAGCACACTACTGATGTTGTTGTTTTACAGAGCATGCTAGTTTTGATATCCAGTTTATATCTGTTTTACACATTTCTATCAAGATATAAATTATGTTCCTGTAACTGCTTTACTTTAAACTGTTTTACTTGTTATTCATATAGTGGTGCTGCTGAGCAAGCAATTGCTCACCCTTGTAGAATATTTTATATGTATTGCAGATGCCTAGGAGATTCTTGCGCGATAGTCAGGGCAGAGTTCCAGCTCCTTTCGTGTCAGGCTCCTCTGAAGTAGTTGTGTTCAGACCAGATGAGGTCTGTTGAGTTGCTGCATCGAATTAGTGGTTAGGATTGTGTAATGTAATTTGAGTTATGTTAGTTGATCAACCTAAGTCATACTTAAACCTGGAAAAGGTCTTGGTAAAAGGGGTCGTAGTATATGTATTATTAATGAGTTAGGCTGAATTATGATTGTTATTATTATTGTTGGTGACGTCAACTCCAGACCCCGGGGTTGAGGCCGTCACAGTTTGTATCAGAGCTACAGGTTTGAGTCCCTGATTTGGGTTAGGAGTGAAGTCAAAAGAGTGCAGAAAGATATACAAATATATGTAAGTCAGCAACTCAATCAGAGGAGCGAGTCTATAAGTTTAGTCAAGGATTTCGGAAGCGTAACCCCGACGTTTGTTGAGGAGTGACTGGAACTGCCCTAGTTTAGAGTACGTCTCCTTCGTATATGTATTATTAGTAATATTCGATAGAGATTTCTAGTTGCCCCTCAAGAAAAAAGTCTGATTGCGAGAGCTCATCTTTTGAGTGGATCTCGGTGTGTCAGCTATAGAGTCACCCATATTATCCCTAAATATAGCCTTTTCGACATTAAGGGAGGTTGGTGGACCGAATGTGTGACCTCGGTGAGTTCGGATAGTATGATAACGGTCAGCGGCTGCTATGACAGCCAAGCTTCATAGTGAATATGGATCAGTACCGTGGTTTGTATCTTTGAACCCTTATACCTCTTTCTTAAGACACATTTTGTTTCCAAAGTAATTGTTTCCTATTCCATAAGTTACTTACTTTTCCTGTGAGAAATTTGAGAACTCAGAATAAGCGACTTAGGATTCGGTTGATTCCATCATAATCAAGATTTCTCCCTCCTTATTTGTGAATTTTCTATTTAAACATTGTTTCTTACCTCGGTAACTTTTCAGTTGATTGGGGCAAACAATGCTTATGAATTGACCATTTGTCTATGTGATAAAAGGGTCTGGTGGGATGCCACCGAATTATGTGTTGTGACCGTATAGTACTAAGACTGGCCATCTTATGTACTTGATGGTTGCTCTCAGTCATACCTACATCTTCTTCACAGTTTCTTCTTATTCGATTGATTCCTTGATTTTGAAATTTCATTTGAAGTCCCGAGGTAGTGGATTGTCAGTAGCTTTTGTGATTAGACAGTCCTAGACATCGAAAGTAATTGAGAGTGGACTGTCTGGAAGAAATATAAGATGTACATTTGATTGCTAGCTATCCCAGAAATGATAATAGTAGAGAGGATTTATGATTCGATATTAAAGGATGTGGTTTTAGAAAAGTTAACCCTGTGAAAGATAGGTTAATGATAGGGGATAAGAAATCATCCCTGGAGGAATAGTTGGTTGAAATTTGGACCATAGTGCCTAGAGAAGTCTAGCATTCCTTAAACTTGACTTGAATTACTACCTGGCTCTGTGTGATTGGTGGATATTATAGCCAACCAAGTTTCATTATATGCCAGATTGGTGTTAATGTGGTATAGAGTAGTGACGGGAAATGGTCAGTTGCCGTGGTATTAAGGATCTATGCTATGGTGTTCAGTATTCTAGTTTTCCTGAACTGTTGTTGATTCTGCTACTGTCATTATTGTTGTGATTGTTAGTGCTGATTAATCTAGATTTCTTTTATAAGTGGACCCCGATATTAAGGACTTGGGTACTGTGATTGGGCAGCATTTTCCTGATATAGGTGCACCGTTTAAATGGTGATACCTTCTGTCAAACCTTTTGTTATGTTTTGAATAGAGCTCATTTATATATTCCAGGAAAAAGCCACCCAAGAAAGCTACCCGGTCTAAAGAAAATGGTAGTAGTTTTGCAGAGGGTCCAATCATAAATGAAACTCTAGATTTGTCGCGCCAGCAGCAGCAACAACAGTTGCAGCTAGTCCAACAGGTTCAGTGGTGGTAACTACTGTTGTAGCAGCAACAACAAGGAATGAATCAAAGTACTAGTTTTAAATCTTTCCAGAGTGTAGAAGGAGAAGGCCCTGTTTCATGGGCTAGGTTTACTGAGTTGTTTTTGGAAGGGTATTCTCCAGATTGTGTGCGGAGTCAAATGGAAATCGAGCTTCTAGAACTAAACAAGGTGAAATAAGTGTGTTGGAATTTTAGGCCAAGTTTACAGAATTGGCCTGATTAGTTCCTGAGTATGTAAGTACGGAGAGTTAGAAGGTAAGGAGTATCTAACAAGGGTTGAAGCCTGAAATTCGCAGAGGAGTTGTGGCATTGTAACTCAAGACATACTCCTCTATGGGTCAGGTCACCCTAGTAATGGAAGGTGACCAGAGGTTGACTGTTAAGGAAGAAAGTAATAAGAAAAGGAAGTTGGAAGGTATAAAGGACAAAGCGGACCAAGGAGAATCCATTTAAGGATTTGAGAATTGGTTTGGCCGAAGCAGGAGTAAGAGATTCTGGAGATAGAGTTTATTATAGGCTAGGTCTAGTGCTACTTCAGTTGCTTCCACTCCAACCTAATTAGTTAAGTGAGTAGTAGATTGTAAGTCCTGTGACGGAAGACCAAGTGGCTCGCGTAGAAAGAATGTCCAATACTTCAAGTATGGACGTAAGGGTCATTATGCATAAGAATGTAATCCAGAAAATCCAAGAGTTATGTGTTACAATTATGGAAAGAGTGGGCATGTTGCAAGGAATTTAAGAATGGTTATTCAAGATACTACATCATAAGTATTTAGAAGTTGGACGTAATTACAGTTGATCTAATATCCTCTAAGCTAGAGGGGTTTGATGTGATTTTAGGATCAGGTTGGTTGTCCTGTACTAAGGTAAGGAGTGGTTTTAGAAGAAGCGAAGTGTAAAGTATATAGAAGCCAATAGTAAGGTAAGTTTCTGGATACACAAGCAATATAGGGAATTCTTTCAATCATGCAAGGAAAGAAGTAATAAGTTAAAGATATAAGGTAGATCCACCATGAGTAAAGATGCGAAGAAGAAAATACTTGAGTTGGAGAAACTTTGAGTAATAAATAGATGCCTTGGAATTTTGGAGGCCAGTGGAACGAAATAATTAGTTGGTAACGGTAAAAGTTATGAGAATGAGGAAAGTGAGCATACCAGTGATGTTGCTGGAAAGAGAAATGAAATTATGAGATTGTGTACTGATTATCGGGAGTTTAATAAAATGATAAATAAGAATAGGTAACCTCTATAAGGAATTGGTTACTTATGTAACCTAATTCAAGGAGTGCGTGATTTCTACGGGATTGACTTAAGATACAGCCTGAGGGCATGTCAAAGATTGCGATTAGGATAAGTTATGAGCGTTGCAAGGTTGGTGATATTATGTGGAGTGAAAAGTGTATGAGTCGTCTATAAAGATTTAAAGAACATGGTGTATAAGGAGTACTTGGAAAAGTCCATTGTATTTATTGATAACATCCTCGCCCATCTAGGGGCTAAGGAAGGTCAAGTTGAAAACCTAAAGAAATGTCTGTGAAAGGTTGAGAAGTAGCAATTTTATACTAAACTGCAAGAGTATGAGAATTTGATCAAAATTGATTATGAACCATGGTTGTTTAAGTGATTACCAACCAAGAAGGGTCCATTCTGGGATAGATGTCTTGAGTAGAAAAGAAAATTGAATATTATTAAGATCACTGAAGAGTTAACGGAAGAATGGAAGAAGTTAGGAAATAAAGATTCAAGTACTTGGAGGTAATGAGGAGAAATTGCATGAGATCACTTTTCAGTCAGAAGGAATGGAAGAAATCAAGAAGTGTTAAGAAGAAGTTATGAATCAAGAATTGGATAGTTTAAATGGAAAAGAAAGTTGCACCCAAAAGGACAGTAAAGGTATACTGGGATTTTTCCGCTAGAGCATGAATTTTAATGTGACTAAGATGAAGAGTAAAATAGAAAGAGAAGCCCACACTTCTAGGGTCCTAGTTACCTGAAAACATTTAGGCATATCAAGACATGACAAAGAACTATTGGGCAATTGTTGATAAGTCGAAGAAGTCTGCATGTTTCTCCCCAATTAATGGAAGGTACTCTTGGATAAGCTAACATAGTTGTATTTGAATAAAATTGTAACAAATTATGGAGTCCCAGTTCTTATTGTGCCTGATTAAAACCCGAGGATTTGCTGGAGGTTGTGGATGAAGTTCCAGGAATGCTTGGGGATTGAGTGAAATATAAGTACCACTTGCCATCCCCAGACAAATGGTAAAAGTGAAAAGGACGATTCAAATAATATAAACTATATTAAGAGTATATATTTTGGATTTAAAAGGAAACTGCGATAATCACCTACCATAGATTGAGTTTTTATGATAATAGTTACCCTGATAATAAGAGAAAACTACTTTGCGAAATGTTGCGAGGACATAAGCGTGAGTCCTCCCTCTATTGAGAGGGAGTGGGAATAGAGATATGGTTAGGTCCTGAATTAATTTAGTACGTCGAAAGGGTGGTGGTGTACTCTGGAAAGAGTTGAAATGACTCGAAATGTACAAAGAAAGAAAGCGGATTCTCATTAAAAGAGTATGAATATATAGAAGGAGGATCGGGGTATAGGTGAAAGTTTTACCCTGACAGAGATTGGTTAAGTTGAACAGAAGGGATAAGTTGAGTCCTCACTATGGCAAGTCATTCGCGGTATTGGTAAATATAAATATAGTTGTCATGAGTTGACGTGGCTGCTGTGGTGGTAATATATATATATATATATAATGATATGTTTTGCGTATCAATATTAGGGCGATATGTATCTGATACAAAGTAAGTCATTAATTAGGAGCCAATGTGCTCTTACCCAAATTTATTCTGCGTGAAACGATCAATTCGAATTCTAGATCGTTAAGAGCGAATCCTTGGTAATGAGTTTATGTTTATCGTGAGTATGCAATGAATAAATCCCCGAGTAGAAGAGTCTACCTAGAAGTTAGAGTCAGATATGCTTGATAAATATCCTCACTTATCTAGTTAAGTCAGATTCCGAGGACGGAATCTTTTTAAGGGGGGAAGAATATAACGACTCGTATATTTATTATTTAAAGGTGTTATTATTAAAAATTTAATCAAATAATTATATGTATTGGTCTTGACTGCTATGTGTGGCTCTATTATTGTTTATATGTGATTTATGATGTATAGGGTCGTTCGTGTAATTAATGATTGAGTAATACTGAATCATTTTCACTTTTAAAAGTGAATTTAGTGTAAATTTATTTGCATAAATACTTGGATTGTCTCTAAAATTGTTTTTATGACTTAATAATTACAATAAATATTTTTAGAACTTTATAAAATTGAGAAATCAATATTTCAGTAATTATTTATTTTTATATAATTTTCTAAGTGTGTTTAATGGTAAAATCCATATTTAATTATGGAAATCTTCAAAAATTATGAAACTTATATTTTATTAAGTTCATATTATTCTGAGAATTTTAAAATTATTTTAGGAATTTTCGGGATTAATTTCACCGCGCGTTATCTCGTTAATTGTTAAAAAGCGGGTACCAGTTGCGATTTAGAAATCGTTTAAAAATTTTGAAATTTATGTTTTTATAAAATCGGGATATTTATAACATTTTAAGACTATTTTTGTGATTTTTTGAATTTATTTTAAGTGCAGCTCGGTTCATTGTCTGTGAATGCGGGTCCGATGTGCGGTTCAAGAATGATTAAAAAGAAATCCTGGAAAATTTTATTTTAGTAACTCTTAATTGTTCCGAAAGTTTTAAAGTTATTTTAGTAAATCTTTCGAATTGGTTTATCGTAAATTGGATCGTTAAATTATAAGTTTTGGTCAAGTAAGTAATGCTCGCGTTCAGGTTTTTAGCTAGAATGATAAAAAAAAATCGGGAAGGAACAGATAAATACAATCGAGCTTATCAGTTATCTCTACATCTCTGTTCTCTTCCCCTCATCGATCTCTTTCTCTCCTCTCATCTCTCGCACAATCTCTCTCAATCTCTCCTGTTCCCTCATTCTTCTCTCTTGTGTTTCTTCTCTCTCCCCTCACTCTCTCTTTCCCTTTCTCCCCGTTTCTTCTTCCCTGTTCTTGGTTTCTCCGCCTATTTCCGGCGTGTCGCCGCCGATTCCGGCTTGGTGGCTGTCCTGGTGGTAGTTACTGCGTATATATACTTGTGAGTATATGTATATGTGATTTGTGGGTGTGGGTTTCTGTTTGTCACTGCTGTTCTGCGTTTTCTGTCGTCTTTTTTTCTTCATCTTCGGCCGCCGCCGTGCTCTGGGCGGCGAGGTGGCTGCGCGTGGAGTGTGCGTGTTCGGTGTTGTGTCTATTCGAATGTGTAAATTAATTTCCTGCTGCTTGTGTTGATTTATTAATTGAATCTTTATTCGTGCAGAAACGTATATATTTGATTAAAATTTATGAAATAAATTATTTTTCATGCGGGAAATTAATTTGTATCAGTGAAATTAATTTGTATCAGTGAAATTTATTTGGAGGTTTGGAGGTAAGGATAACTCGTATGCCACGGGTCCTATCTGTCTCAAAATCTCAAAAGGTGTAATATCTCGGAGACTCAACTTCCCCTTCTTTCTGAATCTCATCAATCCTTTCCATGGTGACACTTTCAAAAATACCTGATCACCTACTTCGTATTCTTTATGCTTCCGTGCTAAGTCGGCGTATTTACGCTGCCGGTCTTGGGTTGCCGCTAAACGTCCTCTGATCAATTCTACCACGTCCCTTGTCCTTTGCACTAAGTCGGGACCTAGCAACTTCCTTTCACCAACCTTATCCCAATATAAGGGTGAACGGCACCTTCGTCCATACAGCGCTTCGTATGAAGGGCATCCCTATACTTGCATGGCAGCTATTCTTGTAAGCAAATTCTATCAAAGCTAGGTGTTCATCCCAAGTACCTTTAAAGTCAATCACACAAACTCTCAACATGTCCTCCAATATATGGATGGTTCGCTCACTTTGTCCATCGGTTTGTGGATGGTATGCGGTACTAATGTTCAGTTTAGTTTCCAAGCATTCTTGGAAGGTCCTCCAAAACCTAGAGTTGAATCAGGGATCTCTGTCAGATACGATAGCTACTAGAACTCCATGCCTTACAAAAATTTCCCTGATATATATCTCCGCTAATCTATCTACCCTGTAGGTCTCCTTAATTTGGAAGAAAGTGTGCTGACTTGGTCAGTCGGTCTATAATCACCCATATGGCGTCATGGTTGGTTTTGGTTCGGGGTAATCCTACCACAAAATCCATGGGTATATGCTCCCACTTCCACACCGGAATTTCTAAGGGTTGTAGGAGTCCACTTGGTCGTTGATGTTCTGCCTTTACTACCTGACAGGTCAAGCAATTACTGACCCACTTCGCTACATCCTTTTTCATGTTCGGCCACCAGTAGTACTCCTTCAAATCACAATACATTTTAGTGCTTCCTGGATGGATAGTGTATTTGGTGTTATGTCCTTCGTGCAAGATTTCATCCTTTAACTCTTGGACGTTAGGGACCCATATTCGGTAGGTATGTCTCCTAATTCCATTCTCGTCCGGATCACACTTGGCCTCCCCTCCGATCACAAACTCCTTATTTTCACTCATCACTTGTTCTTGACACCGCCTAATCTTTTCTAGTAATTCTGGTTGCATGACCATCTCATACAGTCCTTCAGTTCCTTGTTCGATAACATTGACCTCAATCTCTAGTCTCTCAAATTCTCGGATCAAATCCTCAGACATGGTGATCCTCTTTAATCTCTCCTTACGACTAAGGGCGTCGACCACCACATTGGCCTTCCTCGGGTGATAATCCTTAATTAATTCTAATTACCTTCTTTGCCTCATATTTAGCTCTTTTTGGGTGAAGATATACTTAAAACTCTTGTGGTCAGTATAGATCTCACATTTCTCTCCATATAAGTGGTGTCTCCACGTCTTAAGGGCAAACACTATGGCGGCTAGTTCTAGGTCATGGGTAGGATATCTCAGCTCGTACTCCTTCAGTTGCCTAGATGTGTAGGCAATCACTTTACTGTTCTGCATCAGCACACATCCCAAGCCCTTATGGGATGCATCACTATAAATAACAAAATTCCCTTTATTGTCTGGTAGGGCCAGCACTGGGGCCGATACCAACCTTTTCTTCAACTTTTGAAAACTTTCTTCACACTTATCCGTCCAAACAAATTTCTCTGTTTTCCGAGTAAGTCTAGTCAACGGTCCTGCTATCTTAGAGAAATCCTTAACAAACCGTCTATAGTAACCGGCTAATCCGATAAAGCTTCGTACCTCGGTGGGTGTGGTTGGTTGCTCCCAATTGGATACAACTTCTATCTTTGCGGGATCTACAAGAATTCCTTCCTTGCTAATAACATGTCCCAAAAAATGGACTTCTTTTAACCAAAATTTGCACTTGGAGAATTCGGCATACAACTTTTCTTTTCGTAGATTTTCCAACACTATCCAGAGGTGTTCAACATGTTCTTCCTCCGATCTAGAGTAAATCAAGATATCATCAATAAAGACTATCACGCACACGTTTGGGTACTTCTTAAAGACTCTGTTCATTAGATCCATGAAAGCCACAGGCGCGTTACTCAGACCAAATGACATCACTAGGAACTCGTAATATTCGTATCTAGTGCCAAACGCAGTTTTGGGTATATCCTAAGGTTTAATCTTAAGTTGATGATAACCCGTCATAAGGTCAATCTTGGAAAAACACGTCGCATCTTTTAGTTGGTCAAATAAATCATCTATTCTCGGTAACGGGTATTTATTCTTAATTGTCAGCTTGTTCAACTTTCGATAATCGATGCACAGCCTCATGCTACCATCATTTTTCTTTATAAACAACACAGGTGCACCCCACGGGGACACACTCGGTCTAATCATCCCTTTGTCCAACAATTTTTACAATTGAACAGCCAACTTTTTTATTTCTACCGGGGCTAAATGATATGGGGCATTCGACACAGGTGCCGTACCGGGAGCTAAATCAATAGCAAATTCTATTTCTCGATCCGGGGATAGTCCGGGAAGATCCTTGGGGAATACATCCTCAAACTCATTGACTACTGCTATGTTTTGTATCTCAGGGGTATCTCGTTTGTGAAAGTGTTTGTCCTAAATCCAATCATGTATGATGAGTTAGGAAGAACTTTCTTGTATTCCTATTTGATTTCATTGAAATTAATAAAAGACTTGTTTTGGTTTTATTATGGGCTTTATCTATTTAAAGTGTTTTAAATAAGATGCTCCATAGTTTAGAGTAAAGCTTCTAGAGTTATAATGAGATTATAATAGTGAGATCTAGAAGATGATAACTCTAGACTTAAACAGTTCCTAATCATTGGATAACTAATCGGATGTTAGTGGATCCGCAAAGATTGGTACATACTATGCTTGCTCCCTTCAGGAGGATGTCTGTTCTCATAGGCATTTGTGTGGTGACACTATAGCTAGTATGTAGGTGCTTATTAGGGAATAAGTTCACTGAACATGACTCGATAAGTTGAACAACTAATGGAGATTACTCACGTGTCAATAGTTATTCACTGAGTGATAGTTGTACAACTATCCTTAGACTTGAGATCGTTAAAGTTATCTTGTATATAATGAACTATGCTTTGGGTTAGTCCTTAGTCTCAAGGACATCCATTAGGTCTATTCTGGGCATAGGGATTTGTGTATAGAGATAGTTAACGTCAATAGAGGATCTACCCCTTCTAGTATAGGAAGAGAATATCCTATGTTATTCTTAATATGCGAGTTCTGGAATCTCTGACCAGAGTGTATGAAATTAGAAAGGAGTTTCTAATTTGCATTAATATGAACTTTGCATTATGAATAAGAAATCATATGATTAAATTTGATAGGCCTGACACGAGATCCATGCCTTGTATTTAATCGGGATATTGTAAGGGTAGAAGGAATTCATTGTACGGTAACTAGTCACTGACAGTTTCTTGGTATTCTAAGCAGTGAATTCATATTATTCGGATAGTCGCGATATGTTGAGAAGCATCACTCACGATGTAGAATAAATATAATTAATCAGTTAATTAAATTTAGTGAATTTCAGTATTCATGTAAATAATTAATAAAAGTTTATTATTATTTATTTCTACTACCGGCATAATATTGAACCTACAGGGTCACACCATAAAAGAATATTTTCTTTGATGAAATAATGTGAGAGAGAATTATTTTTGTCACACCCCCCCCCCCAACTTAACAATACATATTATATAACTATTACAATATTTAAAAGAAAGTAAATACAACTGAATCCAAGATCTTACGGTTTAGGGTTTGGAACATCCCAACACTACTAACTATAACAACTGGTTTTAATATCGAGTAGTCACACAAAACTATCTCTTATTCTACCTGAGCACGGACATACGCATCGGCATCACAAGTCTTAAGTGATGTCTGCTTGAATCTAACCATAGCTGCTAGCTGTAATATCAGGGTTAAAGCAAGTAGTGAGCCAAATGCTCAACAAGTGCTAAACAATACGATACAAAACATAAATCGAGATATATATTAAAGAATGACAATGTGAAGATATAACTATTAATAATAAGAGATGAACTTTTAAGTGATGACATCATTTGCTTGAATCAAAAACTTTTTCAAAATCATATCTTAATCAAAAACCATTTTATGACGCTACGGATTACAGCTGGTGATCAGCCGCGAAGTAATCCCGAACCTTGTTGGGTTCTAAAACATTAATGGGATCCCTAGGCAACTTTTAAGCCTACAATATCAGTATGGAAAGGACTTCCGTCTCAGTCCAGATCCACTATTTAAAGAAAACATTTATCCCCCTTTGGGACTGAAAATCCAAATTTTAATCATTTCAAAAACTGATGCCGATTGATAATAAAATTTCTTAAACAGTAAACATCTTTATCAAGGGATTGTAGATTGAATTGAAACACTGGAATTAAGTTCACTAAATCTTAGGGCCATGATCCACTAGACTTTACTCTATCAGAGTAATTGAAAGGTTTCAATTTACAAGAATTTTGACAAGGAGATTTAGTAGGGTTATTAGATAATATGAAAGAGTAATGTCAAACTAGGCTTAAAGCAATGATTTTAGATAAGGTATAGGTATTAGAACATCAAGAAGATAAGCATGACTGGTTACAAGTATGATAGATGTGTTAAAATATAAAGAAAGTGATCATTAGCTCAAGGTATATCAGGATGTCAAGCATTAGGGTAAGGATAGGGTTATCAAACAATCGTGAACGACTTCAAAGAATATCTGGCTTTTAGGTATCAAGATAAAGTTTCTATCGGGGTTCTTACAAGAGTTAAATCAAGCATCAGGGTGCAAAATCAAGATTTCTCAGTAATCAATAGCATGTTAATCAAAAGGATCAATCAGGTATTATAACAATTCTCTATTTTATCATGGCATCCCGATTACTTTGGTATACTAGCATGGTATGATTTTTGATCTACTTGCACTAAGTACTTGAGGGTTCATGGCATTTCTATATAATACGAAGATAGATATGAGAATCACTTGGTCCGGGTATAACAAGGTAAATCAGGATACTCGCAAATAATTTGAATTTATAGATTTTTAAACATGAAAACATGATTTCGAGAAGAGTAGCATACACAACATGGTTGATCATCATATTAACATCTTAAAACTAGCATGCATGGCTAAACATGATTATATAGTGAAATTTCAGTAGCAGGCAAAGGTTTTTAAAGCATGGTTTCTCCATAAAACACTTAGTTAAAACATATATAAAATGTATCTCATAGAGAGCTCTTGAATTCACAAGAATCAAGAGTTTCCCTTTGGAGATTACACAAAAGCTACACATGCAATCAAGAAACTTCATCTCCCAAATCACAAAACTCTTGGGAAGTATATAAAATAAATGTAGGTGGAAGAATTACACTAGGGAAGATGAGAAATGGGATGGAAAAATGGAAGGGAGTGGGGGAGGGGGTTCTCGGCCGAGAGCAATGAGAGGGATGGGGAGGAGAGATAAAGAGAGGTGAGTTGGAGTGCGGAGTGAGTGAAATGATTTTTCACATTTTGTTTTTGGTTTTTATGCCTTTGATTGACTAAAAGAAATGAGTGGAAATGATAATGTACAAGAATACCCTCTAGCTAAAGTTAGGCCATTTTGCATGCAAGGTTAATGTGGTAATTTGGTTAACAACAAGTGAGTTAGTGGGGTTGGAAAGGTCTCCTTTGCCCTTTAATAGAATGGAAGAGTGATTTGCATGCAAGGGTTTCCATGTAATTTGCTAATTATAACAAATAAATTTTTAAAGATTTATTTTTATAAAATAAAATACAAGTTCAAAAATTATAAAATTTATACCATAAAATAACTTGGATTTTTAGAAATTTTATAAGATCACTTTTGAAATTTGTGAATGAAAGAATTTTTAAAAGAAAATTTTTCCATGGTTTAGAATATTCCTTATAAATCAAAAATAAGGGAAATAAATAAACTTTTTCTTTAAAAAATCATATTCTACATAAAGCAATTTATAATACAGAAATTTTCATTCACACCACGTACAATCATTAAGTATATTTACATTCAGCTCTAATATTATACAAATTTCACAAATAATATTACACAAAATGTCGGTCGTAACATCCTCTCCCCCTTAAGGGATTTTGTCCCCATAATCTAAAAAAACAGATGAGGATACCGGGAACGCATATCCGACTCTAACTCCCAAGTTGATTCTTCGAGCTTGGGGTTCCTCCAAAGTACTTTCACTAACTTTACCCACTTATTCCTAAGACTCTTTACTTGCCAGTCGAGTAATTTGACAGGTTGCTCCACAAATGACAGGTCTGCCTGAATTTCTACAGGTTCATATTCTATCACATGGTTGACATCAGGATTGTACTTCTTAAGCAATGACATATGAAACACATTATGCACATGCTGATACTGAGGTGGTAAGGCTAACTCGTAGGCCACCTTCCCCACTTTACTCAAAATTTCAAAAGGACCTATATATCTAGGTGCTAACTTCCCTTTCTTTCCAAATATAGACAAACCTTTCCTTGATGACACTTTCAGCAAAACGGCTTCGGCTACTTGGAATCTAACATCCTTACGCGCCGGATCTACATACTTTCTCTGTCTATCTTGAGCAGCAAGCAACCTTTTCTGAATTAACTTGACTGTCTCATGCAACTGTTGTACCAATTCCAAACCTAGAATCTTTCCTTCTCCTACTTTATCCCAACTTATCGGTGATCTACATTTCCGTCCGTACAAAGCTTTGTATGCTGGCATGCTAATACTGGAGTGATAGCTGTTATTATAGGAGAATTCTACTAATGGCAAGTGGTCGTCCCAACTTCCTGCAAAATTGATTGCACAACTGCGCAACATGTCTTCGATTGTTTGAATTGCCTTTCACTCTGACCATCAGTCTACGGGTGATACGCCATACTCATGTTCAACTTTGTGCCAAGACGCTCTTGAAATTGCTTCCAGAATCTTGAGTTAAATCGGGGATCTCTGTCTGAAACTATCGATACGGGTACTCAATGTCTTAGTACGATTTCACGTACATACAGATGAACCAATCTGTCCAATGATGACTTCTCATTAATTGGAAGGAAATGCTCCGAGTTCGCAAGGCGATCAACTATAACCCATATAGCGTCATGTCCAGATTTCGTTCACGGTAGTCCCACTATAAAGTCCATAGCAATATTTTCCCATTTCCATTCTGGAATTTTTAGGGGCTGAATTAATCCGCTTGGTCGTTGATGTTCGGCCTTCACTTTCTGAGAAGTATAACATTTCGCAACCCATTCTGCCACCTCTCGCTTCATATTTGGCCACCAAAAGTTCTGCTTCAAGTCCCGATACATCTTGGTGCTTCCCAGATGGATTGAAAATCTTGAATTGTGGGCCTCTTGCAAAATCTCATTCTTCAATTCAGGTACATGAGGAATCCATATTCTTGAGGAAAACCTTAGTATACCTTGCTCATCCTTTTGAGTACCAATCTTTTCTCCAGTTAGTTGATTCTTCTCTTTCTCCATTACTTCTTCCTGATATTTTCTTATCTTTTCCACTAGTGTTGGCTGAAAAGTCATTGCACGACAAACTTCTTCAACTATTCCACAATCACAAAGTTCCAATCCAAATCTCTTAATCTCTTCAGACAATTCTTTTGGTGTTGCTATCATATTCAATCTTTCCTTCCAACTCGAAGCATCGGCTACAACGTTCGCCTTTCCAGGATGATAATTTATCGAGCAATCATAGTCCTTAATCAATTCCAACCATCTCCTTTGCCTCATATTGAGCTCCTTCTGAGTGAAAATGTACTTTAAACTCTTGTGATCCGTGTAGATTTCACACTTTTCCCCGTAGAGGTAATGTCTCCAAATCTTAAGTGCGAACACTATGGCGGCTAGTTCCAAGTCATGCGTCGGGTACTTCAATTCATGCGGTTTTAACTGTCTTAAAACATACACGATCACCTTATTGTGTTGCATTAGCACACAACCCAATCCTTTATGTGAAGCATCACTGAAAATCACAAAGTTTCCTTGGTCGTCTGGTAGTACTAACACCGGAGTTGTTACCAATCTCTGTTTCAACTTTTGAAAGCTATCCTCACATTCTGCATTCCATTCGAACTTCTGATTCTTCCTGGTTAACTTAGTCAATGGCGTGGCAATTTTTGAAAAATCCTTGACAAATCTTCTATAATACCCTGTCAATCCTAGAAAACTTCGCACTTTCGTAGGTGTCTTTGGCTCTCCCAACTCATAATCGCCTCAATCTTTGCCGGATCTACTTTAACTCCTTCATCTCCAATGACGTGCCCTAAAAATTGAACTTCCTTTAACCAAAACTCACATTTAGAAAACTTGGCATACAACTTCTCTTGTCGGAGTATCTCCAATGCTATCCACAGATGCTGCTTATGTTCTTCTTCTGACTTTGAATAAATAAGGATATCATCAATGAATACCACTACGAACTTGTCCAAATACTTTTTAAATACCCGATTCATCAGATCCATAAATGTTGCCGGGGCGTTAGTCAATCCAAAAGGCATTACTAAGAATTCATAATGTCCGTATCTTGTCCTAAATGCTATCTTTGGGATATCTTCTTCTTTGATCTTTAATTGATGGTATCCTGATCTTAAGTCAATCTTTGAAAAGCACTTTGCTCCTTTTAGCTGATCAAATAGGTCATTTATTCTTGGTAGCGGGTATCGGTTCTTAATTGTCACCTTATTCAACTCCCAATAATCTATACATAACCGCATACTTCCATCTTTCTTCTTTACGAACAAGACAGGTGCTCCCCATGGCGACGTACTTGGCCGTATTACTCCTTTGTCCAATAATTCTTGTAGCTGGCTCCCCAACTCTTTCATTTCTGCTGGTGCCATCATATATGGGGCCTTTGAAACTGCTTCTGTGCCTGGAGCAAGGTTGATCTCGAACTCGATTTGTCGATCTGGCGGTAAGCCTGGTAGTTCGTCTGGAAACACATCTGGAAATTCGTTAACTACGGGAATACCTTCTATGCTGGGGTTGCCCTTTCTGAATCTACTACATAAGCTAGGAACGACTCACAACCTTTTCTAAGTAACTTCTTAGCATGCACAATTATAAGAAACAGTTGCTCTTGCCTTTGTCCCTTAAATACTACTTTCTTTCCACTCTTCGTCTTTAAATACACTTTCTTGGACTTACAATTAATCTGGGCGTTATTCTTCTATAACCAATCCATACCTAAAATTATCTCGAACTCTCCCAACTTGAAGAGTATCAAGTCGGCTGAAAACTTATACCCCGAAATATCAATCTCACACTTCGGACAGAGTTGACTCACAGGAATCTTCTCTTGGTTCGCAATTACCACATTTACTACCTCATTCATAACCATTTTATCACATTGAAGTTTATCAACAAAAGTTTCTGATATGAAAGATCTCGTTGCTCCCGAATCAATCAATACTTTAGCTTCGACATTATTTAGTAAAAGTGTACCTGCTATCACCTCAGAGTTCTGAACAACGTCCTTCATTTTCAAATCGAATGTCCTTGCTGTTGCTTGCGGAGTTGTTGTAGGTGGTGGAGGTAATACCAATACCTCAATTGGCACGTTCGCACTGGTACTTGCCATATTCATCAGAACTTTAACTGGGCCGGTTGTTTTGCACTCCATAGCTATGTGTCCAGTCTTTCCACACTTGTAACATGTAACTCCTGGCTTCGGCATCTTACACTCGTTTGCCAAATGTCCCTTCTGGTTGCACCTATAGCATGTCATGCTCAGCTTATTACACACTCTGGGGTGCCTTCTTCCACAATGTTTGCATTCCGGTCTCCGAAATCTTTTTTCTCCAACTTGTCCTTGGCTTGCCTGGTTGTTCCCCTTTGATTCTTATCTTTTGCTCAAATTTCCCTTCTTTTGAAAATTTCCGCCCTTATGGAATCCAATCCTCTTTACATTCTGATTTTGTGAATTTCCGGCTTCAGACTTTTCTCCATAAAATGGAACCTTTCTCTTCTTGTTATCCCTTTCCTTTCTTGACTGCATCCCATTATTCTCAATCAGAGCAGCTTTCTGTACTACGCCTGCATAAGTATCAAGCTCAAATATAGCCACTCTATCTCTGATCCAAGGCTCTAATCCTTGTTAAAATCTCTTTGCTTTTTTCTCCTCACTGCTGGTATACATTGTCACAAACCTTGATAATTCTGTGAACTTCTTCTCATACTCCAGTACAGACATATTCCCTTACTTTAATTCAAGAAATTTAAGCTCCATCTAATTCTGCATGTACTTAGGGTAATACTTTTCCAGAAATAACTTCTTAAATCTTTCCCAAGAAACTTGTTGATTTGCTTCCATAGCTTTTACTGATTCCCACCAATACATGACTTCGCCCTTCAAGAAGTAAGTAGCATATGGTGTCTTCTGATCGTCCCCTAACTTTGCAAACTCAAAAGCCCTTTCCATTTCCTTAATCTATGTGTTAGCTATTATTGGATCAGTGGTATCATAAAACGCAGGTGGGTTCACATTCTGAAAAGCCTTGAAAGTAACAACTTGTCGAGGTGGTACTGGTGGATCAGGTGGTTGGTGTGGTTCACGGTTATCTTGGTTTTCAAATCGTTGTTGAAGAGTTAGTTGTTGTTGAGCTATAGCGTTTGTTTGTTATTGTAAGGTTTCCAGTAATCGAAGAATATTTGGATCTGTGGTAGATGTGGTTGTTGGGTTCTTCTTTTTGGGTGGCATGATCCTGAAATAAGAGTTACGTCAAAACAGGTATGAATAATGAAATAATTCGAGGGTGTCGCATGGCATTCTTATTGTTATTCCTAGGGGACTAACAATGAGATTTACAGAAGGGGGGTTGAATGTAAATCTCAAAACTTTTTCAAGTTTTGAGCAGTTTTAAAGGCTTTGTGTTCAAGATAAACAAGTGTGTGAATTGCTTTAAGCTAATACAGACAGATTTCAAGCACTAATGTAAAGAACACAACAGACCTTAAAAACTTTTCTGGTGGATTGTTGTTCCACCAGAGATGGTATTTCAGAAAATCTGTGATTCAAGATGTTGATCACAGCTGCATCCTAGTACAAACTAGATAATTTTTCTCTCAAGATTTTTCTAAACAGCACTGGAAAAATTCTTATCTAATTACTAGCTGCTACTTGGTTTTTATATCACCAAGTGTACAAGTGAAGACAAAGATAAAAATACAATAATAAAATAAGTTCTCCACTTGTTTCTTCTCCATATCACTCAAGTACTTTGTTGACTATTGCCTCTTTGTACTAGAGTAGAACGACTGCTTTTTCTGATGTTCCTGAAATTAGGCTTCCACATTTCAGTTATCTCTGTCAACCCATGTGCCTCTGTCTGCTGTTACAACTACCACTTATCAACTGCTATTTAACAGAACATCCGTTGAATCCTTCATCCGTTGATGGCTTTATCCGTTGATGTGTTAGCAGTTGAAGCTCTATCCGTTGAAGCTTTAGAGACATCCGTTGAAGCTTTGTTTCTCATCCGTTGAAGGTCTTTAGAATATCCGTTGATACCACTTCATTTATACAAAATTACAAGGCATGAAATATTTATAATTGGCCTTCCTATTTGCATATCTTCTAGTAGTCAACATGACTTATATTTTCTCTCAACTTCTAAGAATTATATCTTAAATACAGAGACTGAAATGTGCTATAACACTAGACTTATTTCTAAGTAAAGCTGCACCATCAACGGATAGCCAAAGTGGTCTTATCCGTTGAGGCTACAAACACTAAACTTCTACTTAAGTATTTTACATATCATCAAACTAATGCACATATATTCCTAACAATCTCCCCCTATTTATGTCTATAAGAATTGTAGACATAAATTCAGGGTTAACTTGATGATAACAAAACACTTAACAGATATATGAATTGAAACTAAGTAGAAATTTAAAAGTGCTGCAAAAGTGTATGTACTAGGAGGTAATTGAAGATTTACAGAATTTCCAAGGGTGCTCCTCTAGTCTGAGAAAATCATCTTTTTCTTCTTTGTTCCCTTGTTTTCTTTCCTAGCCCTTTGTCATTTTCCTCAATTTGGAGTTGGAGTTGTCTGTAGAATTCAGCTTCATCTTCATCACTGATATCCAACTTAGATTGCATTTCCTTGAGAGTTTCATTGCTGGCAATCTTAAGTTGGTCTTCAAGTCTGAAAAATCTTCTGACTCCTTTATCATCTCTAAATTCCATCAACCAATGAGGTGATTTGTGGATTGTAATTCCCCTTTCTTGAATGAGTAAAGTTCTGGGCAAAGCATTGGGCTCCCTCCAAGTTTTCCTTATGTTGGCAATCTTGTTGAGAATTTCAGTCTTGGCAGTCCCGGTAAAGCCAGAATCCTTTTGTATGGCTGAAAAGACTCTGATCAAGGTAGAGTAGCCTTCATTCAGAATCCTGTAGAGAGGCCATGTTCTTTCCCCAGCTCCTTTGTATCTGAACACCAATCTCTCTGGTAGCTGTCTGTAGGCAGCTATTCTCCTTACATCCTCCAGCTCATCCAGATAGAGTTCAATGTCTGAAATTTCTTTTATGTCACAGATGTGAACATAATCATCTTTAGAAATGGGTGGCATAGGCTTAGGTTTTTGTTTTTGAGTGAATTTCTTAGAGGTTAGGGGAGGTGTAGATTTGGATTTTCTTTTCTGTTTCTTTGGTAGTGGAAGAGTGGTTAAAAAGGTAGGCAATTTGATGGTGTCCCCATCAATAGGTTCCTCTTTTGGGATGATTAGTTCACCATGGATGTTTATAGTGGGATCAGCAACACAAGGTTCAGGTATGGAAGGTAGTGGTTTAGATATTGATTTAGTTTCTTCATTATTATCTTCACTCCTTCTATGTGCCTTGGCCTTTCTTCTGTTTCCCTTCTGCCATTCCTCTCTTTCCTCCATACTCTCACCAAATATACTCCCAAAAACCTCATCTAGGTTTGCAATCTTGTCTTCACCCCTGACTTCAATTCCTTTCTCTCCTTCAACTTGACTTGACTTTAGCTGTTGTTCAAGCTTTGCTTGTGCTCTTTTGTCAGCCTTGAGTTTTTCAGCTTCTTTCTTCAACCTTTTGGTTTCTTCCCTCTTGGCCTTTGGAAATTTAGGATGTCCTTGCATCACACAGATACTCTTTCCCTCTCTAAAGATAATGGCCATTTTCATTCTTTCAACTATGTCCTTGGTCTCCTTAAGCTTTTTGATGTTAGCACCCAAAACTTTGTCTTCATCAGGCTTTGGAAGAGGAAAGTCCACTTCTTTCATCTGAGCAAAGTCTAGGGGATTCTTTGTGGAGTCCTTGCCGGATCTAGTGTTGGGCTTGAGAACTATAGGTTTTAGATTCTTGAAAGAAGTCTCTCCAACCTTATTCCTCATTTCTGGCTTGTGCTCCATAATGATTGGTTCAACCTTTGTGCTATGTTTCACAGATATTGATTTATCTTGTGTTGAGCCAAACATTTGTTGCACCCTTTCATCAATTCTCCTCCTTTGCTCTTTCACTTGAATTTCAGCTGCTGCTAGCTGGATTAGGTCAATTCCATCAGGCTTTCCTTTGATTTGCATAATTGGAGAAGTAGTGATGGCAGGAACTAGCACTTTAGATATCTGGATTTTTGTAGATGGCTCTCCTTCCCCTTCCCTTTTTCTCTCCCCCTTTTTGTTATCATCAAGGAGAGGGGTCAAGCCTTGTGCCTTTGCCAGCTGCATAAGTAGACTTGTTTGAGATTGTTGGTTGTGAAGAATGCTGGCCACAAAATTTTCAATAACTTGGACTCTGTCTTCTAACTTAGCCAGCCTCTTTTCAGTATTTGAATCCTTTTTCAATCTCAACAATAAGTCCTTCATTGTACCATAGGGCATGACTGAATCCAATTTTTCAGAATTGTAGGATTTCAAGTCAGCAATATCCTTCTTGAGTTCATCCACACTCTGATTCTGGCTTACTTGCTGCAACTTCATGAGATGCAGTGAGTCCAGGTGAGCTGTAAGGATTGCCTTGGTACCAGCATGTGAAGTTTTCTGAATGGCCTGTTGGATAGTACTGATTTGTTTGACTAAGGAGACATTGAATTGCCCTGGTGTAGACTCCTTTGTCAAGGCCCATTCAGGTAAATTTGGAATAGAACTAGGGCTTTCATCTCCCCCTAAGTTCATGCTTCCATCAAAAGAAACAGAGTCATCATCATCAGAATTTACTCCAAATTCCTCAGATGACTCACCAGCTACAGAAGGCATCTTGTTAATAGCAGCTTTATCCCTTTGAAGAGATTCTGTTGTATGTACTAGATGTAGTGTCTTTTCTGCCTCCTCATTGCCCTGAGCAGCCAACAACTGATAGGCTGACACAGGATGAGTAAAAGTGTCAGCATCCAAGGAAATGTTATCAATTACAGCTTTGTAATGTTGCTGAAATTGTCTTTCCTTTTCAGCATCATCCACAATCATCGACTCACTAGCAATGGCTGGATCCACCCTTATATCTGCTGTACCTGCCTTTCTCTCTTTTTCTCTATATTCTTGCATCAGGGGCTCCCCCTGGCTCACACTCCTCACACCCTCACCTTCACCTACTAAGGTGGTACTCCTCTCACTTACTTTTGCCATGCTAGAAGAAATAGCATGCTTATTTGAGCTCTCAATCTCTCCTTTTGCCTGGGAGCAACCCAGCCTCTCACTCAAATTGTCACTCCCTTCACTCAGTCCTAAAAGTGATTGTACAGTAATCATGTCTTCTACACTTGGAATTGTTTCAGTTGAGTGTGTAGAGACTATCAACGGATATGGAATAGCCGTTGAAGGTGACACTGATGGTATCAACGGATAACTGCTGTTAAGCTTATCCGTTGAAGAACAACCACTTGTCAACGGATGAGTGATATCCGTTGAAGAAGGAAAAGAAGTAGAAATTGAAAGTGATATAACTGTTGAATCTGTGTGGATTGATTTAAGTTTTGGTGACACAGATCCTTCAATTACATCTGAAAGAATTTGCGGGTGATCCAACAAATCATCTAAAAGATGATGATCACCTGTATTTGAGTGGGGCTCCTCCCTGAGTTGTAAAGAGGGAGAATCAGGAATTGATGGGAATAACATATCCACATCCAGAGATGGTGATGAAGTGTGTGGTGATTGATGTGTGTGAATTGTGAGAGAATGGGGCTGTGACTCCATATTTGTTGGAGCCACATCAAACTGAGTTTGAGAAGGCATAGATACAGATGGATGTATCTGTGCAGTGTGTGCACCCTGTGTAGAAGATTGGGTTCTAGCCCTCTTTCTTCTAATAAAAGCTTTTGTTGGCGAGTGTTTGGCTTCAGTGTCCCTCCCTCGTTTGTTCTGTGTTCCTGGTTGGGAACTATTTTCAATAGTTACATCCTTTTGGGAGGATGCAGCTAGGGATATGCTAGAGACCTTTTCAACCACCACAGCTTTTTGAGAAACTGTGGCTTGGCTAGCTTGGGAAGCACTTATCTCTCCTTCCTTATCCTGGGGGTTTCTTTGATGTTCACCCCTCCCCTCACCACTCACACCCTGTTCACTCCCCTTAGGGTTAAGGGTAGGTGTTACAACTGTTGTCTTTTGAGAAACAACAGAGGTGGTTTTCTTTGTCTTTGATTTTGAAATTTTAGTTTTGGTGACCTTGGTAGGAATCTATTGGGGCATTGTCACAGATTTCATGGGCATACTAGAAGATAAAGACATAGAGGGGTTGGAAGAAGTAGGAATTGTAGAAACAATTACCTCATTTACCTGAGGTGCATCCATGATTGGTAAATATACCAATGGTACACTGGTGTTGAGATCCATTCTCAATAAATCTGCAAGAACTCTTTTCTCTTGTGCCCAGCACTTGAGTTTATTATTCTCATTGGTTATGACCAAACCTTCAGCAACATGGTTAGCCAATAACATAAAGAATCTAGCATAATAGATGTTATTAGGTCTATTAGCTTTGTTACCTAATCTAGTACCCAATTCTAGTATAACATAATTGCTAAAGTTAAAATACCTATCAGAAACAAGCATATAGAGCATATTAACAAGAGATGAAGTTATGGCATCAAAATTACTAATTTTCCCAGAGAAAACCTTGATAAAGGCATCCCCAAGAAAACTCCATTCTTTCCTAAGGCCTTTTCTTTTAATACTCCCTAAACTAGCAGAGTTAAGAGAATAACCTATGGAATCTAACATGCTGGATACATCATTATCAGTGTGTGGTGTCATGGCATTGTTCTCAGGCAATTTAAAACATGCTAGTAAATCATCACAGTTAACACAGTGATTTTTACCTTTGAGAGTGAAAGAGATGGTCATATCTATGGAGTTGAACTCAGCAGTTGTCCAAATCTCCTCAACTACTTCACAGTAAATCGTTGGGGCTTCCAGCATTGCATAGCTAAGTTTACAGTTTTTAATGAAGTCCATCATTTTGTGATAATCTGAGTGGGCTTCATTCTTTGCTACCAAAGCTATGAAATTGTTCTTCTCATAGATGAACCCAGATTGAGACATAATTTTTACTACCGGTGCCATTGTTGTAAGTAGAAGTTGTAGAGAATAACTTGAAGGATTTGCACAGAGAAAATGGTAAAAGCTTTGAAATTTCAAGAAAGCGTAAAGTAAAAATGAAAAATCAGAAGGGCTTATATACTTTCTTAAATTAAAAAGTATAAATAAAAGATTAAACAATAAATATATGTTAGTGAATTTCAGCCGTTTAAGAATAAACTGTAAGTATTCTAAAAACTACCTTTAAAACAAATACATACAGCTGTATGTATGAGTATCAACGGTTAAGAAAATAGAATCAACGGCTGTGAAACACCTGAATCGACTGATGTGACATTTCAACGGATAAAGTAAACTGTCATCCGTTGAAAGGTACTTCAGTTTTATCCGTTGACGGATAAAAATTCCAGAAATGTATATGTCTTTCAACGAATAATGAACATCCGTTGATGGAACAATTTTGACTTTCAACGGATAGGAAATACCCGTTGATAGAATAATCTGTGTTAAAAAGTCAAATTTGTTCTAGCAACTAATACATTTCAGGCTTCAATTCAAATTGCAATTAGGACATAAATTTTATGAGTAATTAAGCATACCTAGCTCACTTACCAATCTTGTGAATGTTGATTCATCAAGTGGTTTGGTAAATATGTCTGCAATTTGTTGTTCACTTGGAACAAAATGTAGTTCCACTGTACCATTCATGACATGCTCTCTGATGAAGTGGTACTTGATATCAATGTGCTTGGTCCTTGAGTGCTGCACAGGATTCCCTGTTATGGCTATGGCACTTGTGTGGTCACAAAAGATAGGAATTCTATCAACATGAAGTCCATAATCAAGGAGTTGATTCCTCATCCATAACACTTGAGAGCAGCAACTTCCAGCAGCAATGTATTCAGCCTCAGCTGTAGAAGTAGAGACTGAATTTTGCTTTTTGCTAAACCATGATACAAGCTTGTTTCCCAGGAATTGGCAGGAGCCTGTTGTACTTTTCCTGTCTATTTTGCAACCTGCATAGTCTGCATCTGAATAACCAATTAGATCAAAACCAGATTCTCTAGGATACCAAATACCTAAATTTGGTGTACCCTTGAGATATCTGAAAATCCTCTTGATAGCAATTAAGTGAGACTCCCTAGGATCAGCTTAAAATCTAGCACACAGACATGCAGCAAACATTATATCTGGTCTACTGGCAGTTAAATATAAAAGTGAACCAACCATGCCTCTATAACTTGTAATGTCCACAGACCTTTCAGTCTTATTCAATTCAAGTTTGGTGGCAGTGGCCATGGGAGTTTTTGCAGATGAACATTCCATTAGTCAAACCTTTTTAGAAGATCATGAATATATTTAGTTTGACTAATGAAAACTCCATCACTAACTTGTTTAACTTGTAAACCAAGAAAATAGGTTAGTTCTCCCATCAGGCTCATTTCATACTTACTTTGCATTAGCTTAGCAAACTTTTTGCAAAGATTATTATCTTTAGAACCAAATATTATGTCATCTACATAAATTTGAACAAGTATACTAGAGCCATTAATATTCCTAAAGAAGAGAGTTTTATCAACAGTACCTCTAGTGAAGTGATTCTCCAAAAGGAATTTTGATAGGGTTTCATACCAGGCTCTAGGTGCTTGTTTCAGTCCATAGAGTGCTTTCAACAGATAATACACATAGTCTGGAAAATTTGGATCTTCAAACCCTGGAGGTTGACTTACATAGACTTCTTCCTCCAATTTCCCATTTAGAAATGCACTCTTGATATCCATTTGATAGACTTTGAAATTGGCATGGGCTGCATAGGCTAGAAAAATTCTGATGGCTTCAAGTCTTGCAACAGGAGCATATGTTTCATCAAAATCTATTCCCTCTTGTTGAGAATAGCCTTTAGCAACCAATCTTGCTTTATTCCTTATGACAATGCCATTTTCATCCATCTTGTTTCTGAATACCCATTTTGTGTCAATAGGACTCTTGTTCTTTGGTTTGGGTACCAGCTTCCAAACTTTGTTTCTCTCAAATTGGTTCAGCTCTTCCTGTATAGCTAATATCCAATCTGGATCCAATAAAGCTTCTTCCACTTTCTTAGGTTCCTCCTGAGATAGAAAACTACTATACAGACATTCATCTTGAGTAGCTTTTCTTGTTTGCACTTTAGATGATGCATCACCAATGATCAGTTCAAAGGGATGATTCTTGGTCCATTTCCTTTGAGGTGGAAGATGTGCTCTAGATGAGGTGGCCTCAGTATTGTCATGATGTGAAACAAAGTGTTGATTAGTTGAAACTCCCCTTGAGTTGTTGGTTCTTTGCAAGGAATTTGGAGTTCTATCAACTGATGATGTAAATCGATTATCCGTTGATGAACTATGATCAACGGATGCTTCATTTTGTACTTCAACGGATGATGCACTATGTCTTTCAACGGATACTGCATTGCCTCTATCAACGGGTGCAGAATTTTGTGCATTATCCAAGGGCATATTTTGAATCCCTTTTGAAGTGTCATCTCCATCAATCTCCTCTTCACTATCATCACAATATATCTCAATGTTGTCAAATTTGAGTCTCTCATGGTGTCCCTCATCTGTTAGTCCATCAATCTTTTTATCATCAAACACAACATGCACAGATTCCATAACAATGTTGGTTCTTAGATTGTAGACCCTGTAAGATTTTCCAGCTGAGTAACCAACAAATATCCCTTCATCAGCCTTTGCATCAAACTTTCCTTTATGGTCAGATTGATTCCTCAGTATAAAGCACTTACATCCAAAGACATGAAGAAAGTTTAGAGTTGGTTTTCTTCTCTTGAACAACTGATAAGGAGTCATGCCTTTAGCTTGATTGATCAAAGAAATATTCTGAGTGTAGCAGGCACAATTAACAGCTTCAGCCTAGAAATATGTTGGTAACTTTGATTCTTCAAGCATTGTTCTGGCAGCCTCAATCAAAGATCTGTTCTTTCTTTCAACTACCCCATTTTGCTGAGGTGTTCTTGGAGCTGAGAACTCATGCATGATTCCATTTTCTTCACAGAACAGCCTTATTGACAAATTCTTGAACTCAGTTCCATTGTCACTCCTGATATTCCTAACCTTCAAGTCAGGATGATTATTGACTTGCCTGATGTGATTGATAATGATTTCACTTGCTTCATCCTTTGATCCAAGAAAATAGACCCATGAAAACTTTGAGAAATCATCTACAATCGCTAAGCAATATCTTTTTCTTGCAATTGACAATACATTGACTGGTCCAAACAAATCAATATGCAGCAGCTGTAATGGTTCATCAATTATTATTTCAAGCTTCTTTTTGAATGATGCTTTCCTTTGTTTGCCTTTCTGACAAGCATCACACAAACCATCCCTTGAGAATTCAACTAGAGGAATTCCTCTAACTAGGTCCTTTTTGACTAGATCATTCATTGTCTTGAAATTCAAATGGGATAGCTTCTTGTGCCATAGCCAACTCTCAACTGAACTTGCTTTGCTGAAGAGACAAGTAATAGATTCTGCATCTGTAGAGTTGAAGTCATCTAAGTACACATTCCCTTTTCTAACTCCAGTTAGAACCACTTTGTTGTCTTTCTTGCTGGTGACAACACAGGCTTCTGAATTGAAGGAAATTGTATTCCCTCTATCACATAGTTGACTGATACTCAGTAAGTTATGCTTGAGACCATCAACTAATGCAACTTCATCAATGATGACATTCCTTGTTGAAATCAAGCCATATCCCATAGTAAACCCTTTGCTGTCATCTCCAAAGGTTATGCTAGGGCCAACTCTCTCCTTAAACTCAGTGAGCTGGGAGAAATCTCCTGTCATGTGTCTTGAACATCCACTGTCCAAGTACCATAGATTTCTTCTTTTTCCCTGCACACCATAAAATCAATCAAGTTGATTTTGGTACCCAAGTTTCCTTGGGTCCATTCCTGTTAGCCTTTCTCCTAGACTTCATTCCTCCTGCATCTTTAGACTTAGGTAACTTTGAGTCAACCTTGGTCTTAGATGTAGTTGGTTGAGGTGTAGGATTAGTCACAGAATCATTTAGCACATTTGGAATTTGATAAGGCATGGATTGTGCAAGCATGTTATTCCATATTGGCATATTGTATGGCATTTGAGGCATACTAAATGCAGCAAGATAAGGATTGTTAAAATATGGCATGTTTGCAAAATGTGCATAAGGATTCTGTTGAGACATAACAGGCATAGCATGCAGAGGTGATGCAGACATATTAGGCATGGAAGAGGGCACAGGTATGGGAGTTTTCTTAATAGATTTGCAATTAGCAGATAGATGATTAACACTACTACAATGCACACAGCTTTTTCTAGGAGCATACTTATCAGGTGTGTAATTGTTATGTTTGTTAACCCCTACCTTCCCATTTCTATTAGATTTCCTTTTAGTTTCCTTTTTATCCTCAACCACTTTGAGCCTATTCTTTAACTGTTCTAAGGTCATGTGTCCTATATTCACCTTACTGAAATCTTTGGATGTGCTTGCTTCTTCTTTGACAAAGTTCTTGGAAGTTGAACCAAACTTTCTGTTGAGTTTCTTTAGATTTTCACTTTTAGAAACATCTGCCTATTTTAATTGAGGAACCTTCAATGGATGCTCCTTTTCTTCCTTCAACGGATAACTTTCATCATCCGTTGATTCCACATCCGTTGACAGCCCATCAATTAATTCCAGTTTCTTTTTGTTTTTATCCCAGGCAGTTTCACAGAATGATTCAATTCCTTGGACCTTGGAAATTTGAGCACTAACATCCCTAGATGTCTTCCAGACTTTAATCACCTCTTGCTCTCTCTCTAATTGATTGGAAAGTATTTCTACTTTCTTAACAGATTCATCTAGTTCATTTTCAACAGATATATAATGTAGCTTAGTTTTCTCTAGGTCAATCAACTTATCTTCTAACACGCATTTCTATTACTTAAAAACAGATTGTTCTCTTTAATCCTACTATTTTCTTTAGCAAGAGATTTAAGAGACACATGCAAATGATACAATTCAGTAGATATGTCATTAAAAGCATCATTGCACTCTTCTTTAGTAAGCTGTGTTAAATCAGTAGTGATTACCTGGTTGCTTGATGAACTAACTTCATTTTCCTCAGAATCAGCCATGAGAGCCAAGTTGACATATTCCACATCTTCATCCTCTTCTTCTCCATCAGCTGCCCAGTCTTTTTCTTGAGTAATGAAAGCCCTCTCCTTTTGCTTGAGCAGATCAAAATATTTCTTTTTATAATCTACTTGGTCAAATTTCTTCTTTTCAGAAGGTTGCTTTCTGCACTCACTTGCAAAGTGTCCACTTATACCATAATTGAAACACTTGAACTTGGATTTGTCCACCATGTTCTTATGAGGTTTAGTGGCTCTAGTGTTTTTCCTAAATTTCATCTTTGCAAATCTCCTGGACAGAAATGCAAGATGCTCATCAATACCATCAGAGTCATCTTGGCTGGAGTTGTCTTCATTCTCAGCAACTTGCTCCTTACCCTTGCTTGATTCTGATTTGCTTGTGCCATCTTTGGAGTTTGATGTAGATCTCACAGTTTCTTGTCTACATTCTTTCTCATTTTCAGCTACCAAGGCAACTGAACCTCCTTTCTTTCTTCCCTTCTCCAATACCTCATCCTGTTCCAGCTCTAGTTCATAAGTCTTCAAGATTCCATATAATCTTTCAAGAGTGAAGTCCTTATAATCTTGAGAGTTTCTCAAGGAGACAGTCATGGATTTCCATTCCTTTGGCAAGGATCTTAAAAATTTAAGATTTGAATCTTTCACCTGGTACACTCTACCATACAGCTTCAGTCCATTCAACAGCTTTTGGAATCTATTGAATGTGTCATTTAAAGATTCATTTTCTTCAAAATGAAAATACTCATACTGTTGAATGAGAAGCTGCATTTTGTTTTCTTTTACTTGTTCTGTACCTTCACACAGTAGTTGAACTGTGTTCCAAACCTCTTTGGCAGTTGTGCAATTTATCACATTATCAAACATATCCTTGTCAAGGCCATTAAACAAAATGTTCATAGCCTTCTTATCCTTGTGGACTTCTTCTGTGTCTTCCATTGTCCATTCTGCTCTAGGTTTTGGAATGGATTGACCAACAACAATTGTGGCCGTAGCAACTGTGGCTACTTTGTGGGGAATGTGAGGACCATTCTCAATGCAGTTTACATAACCTTCATCTTGGGAGAGTAGATGAAGGTGCATTTTCACCTTCCAATGGTGATAACTGTCTTTGTCAAGAACTGGGATTTTTACTCCAATATCCTTCTTACTCATCTTTGTTAGTTTCCAAGATCTTTAAACTCGTTGTGTGTCAAGAGCTAGCTCTGATACCAATTGTTATTCCTAGGGGACTAACAATGAGATTTACAGAAGGGGGGTTGAATGTAAATCTCAAAACTTTTTCAAGTTTTGAGCAGTTTTAAAGGCTTTGTGTTCAAGATAAACAAGTGTGTGAATTGCTTTAAGCTAATACAGACAGATATATGTTCAAGCACTAATGTAAAGAACACAACAGACCTTAAAAACTTTTCTGGTGGATTGTTGTTCCACCAGAGATGGTATTTCAGAAAATATGTGATTCAAGATGTTGATCACAGCTGCATCCTAGTACAAACTAGATAATTTTTCTCTCAAGATTTTTCTAAACAGCACTGGAAAAATTCTTATCTAATTACTAGCTGCTACTTGGTTTTTATATCACCAAGTGTACAAGTGAAGACAAAGATAAAAATACAATAATAAAATAAGTTCTCCACTTGTTTCTTCTCCATATCACTCAAGTACTTTGTTGACTATTGCCTCTTTGTACTAGAGTAGAACGGCTGCTTTTTCTGATGTTCCTGAAATTAGGCTTCCACATTTCAGTTATCTCTGTCAACCCATGTGCCTCTGTCTGATGTTACAACTACCACTTATCAACTGCTATTTAACAGAACATCCGTTGAAGCCTTCATCCGTTGATGGCTTTATCCGTTGATGTGTTAGCAGTTGAAGCTCTATCCGTTGAAGCTTTAGAGACATCCGTTGAAGCTTTGTTTCTCATCCGTTGAAGGTCTTTAGAATATCCGTTGATACCACTTCATTTATACAAAATTACAAGGCATGAAATATTTACAATTGGCCTTCCTATTTGCATATCTTCTAGTAGTCAACATGACTTATATTTTCTCTCAACTTCTAAGAATTATATCTTAAATACAGAGACTGAAATGTGCTACAACACTAGACTTATTTCTAAGTAAAGCTGCACCATCAACGGATAGCCAAAGTGGTCTTATCCGTTGAGGCTACAAACACTAAACTTCTACTTAAGTGTTTTGTTAAACATATCATCAAACTAATGCACATATATTCCTAACACTTATTTAAATATGAGGTCAAGTTTCAAATTAATCAAATATGGTGATGCATATAAAGGCGTAAGATAACAGTTGAAAGCATATGGAACGATAGTGCATAATAATTGAAATTTAAAGTTCACAATACATCAAGATTAGGATAAAGTCTGATTCTAGGAATAACATGCTTATTTGAAGGAAACAACTGGGAATTCTACAAAGTCCGATAATATAACAACATGAAAGGTATATAATGGAAAGAACTAAGGTTCCACTCCATCGGAACGGGGCTTGGTAGTCTTCTCCTCTCGAAGCGTCTTCACAATGCTCTGGAGTTCATCCGCCACCATCTGGATGATATACTGACTTGTACGGTCTCGGTGTGATGGCATTTCCTCAAGCTTAGTGTTGACGTACTGAACCAAAGTCTCAAGTCTCGCAGTCATCTGCTCCTTAGGCTTCCCTTCATAGTTTCGGCTGTCCGCATACACGTTCTTCAATCGGTCTATCAGTCGGTCGTACTTGCCCTGAAGCATGTCAAACTCGCGCCTCAACTCAGCATACAAGGAGAAAGCATTAGTGTCGTCCGACCCAGAGGATGACGAGGAGTCTGCCTTTTGCTGACAAACCAATAAGAGGAGTATTAATAATAAATTTACCTAACCTACTCTCTCGCATATTATCTATAACCTATATATATATCCTACAATCTATTTGGGCTGTCGAGGGACTCTAAACCGTAGCTCTGATACCAAAACCTATCACACCCCCTAACTTAACAATACAAAATATAATTATTACAATATTTAAAAGAAAGTAAATACAACTGAATCCAAGATCTTACAGTTTAGGATTTGGAACAACCCAACACTACTAACTATTACAACTGGTTTTAATATCGAGTCCTCACACAAAACTATCTCTTATTCTACCTGAGCTCGGACATACGCATCGGCATCACAAGTCTTACGTGCTGTCTGCTTGAATCTAACCATAGCTGCTAGCTGTAATATCAAGGTTAAAGCAAGTAGTAAGCCAAATGCTTAACAAGTGCTAAACAATGCGATACAAAACATTAATCAAGATATATATTAAAGAATGAAAATGTGAAGATATAACTAATAATAACAAGAGATGAACTTTTGGGTGATGGCATCATTTGCTTGAATCAAAAACTTTTTCAAAATTATATCTTAATCAAAAACAATTTTATGACGCTACGGATTACAGCCGGTGAACAACCGCGAAGTAATCCCGAACCTCGCTGGGTTTTAAAACATTAATAGGATCCCTAGGAAAATTTTAAGCCTACAATATCAGTGTGGAAAGGACTTGTGTCTCAGTCCAGATCCAATATTTAAAGAAAACATTTATCCCCCTTTGGGACTGAAAATCCAAATTTTAATCATTTCAAAAACTGATGCCGATTGATAATAAAAATTTTTAAACAGTAAACATCTTTATCAAGGGATTGTAGATTGACTTGAAACATTGGAATTATGTTCACAAAATCTTAGGGCCATGATCTACTAGACTTTACTCTATCAGAGTAATTGAAAGGTTTCTATTTACAAGAATTTTGACAAGGAGATTTAGTAGGGTTATTGGATAATATGATAGAGTAATGCCAAACTAGGCTTAAAGCAATGGTTTTAGATAAGGTATATGTATTAGAACATCAAGAAGATAAGCATTACTGGTTACAAGTATGATATAGGTGTTAAAATATAAAGAAAGTGATCATTAGCTCAAGGTATATCATATGTCAAGCATTAGGGTAAGGATAGGGTTATCAAACAATCGTGAACGACTTCAAAGAATATCTGGATTTTAGGTATCAAGATAAAGTTTCTATCGGGGTTCTTACAAGAGTTAAATCAAGCATCAGGGTATAAAATCAAGATTTCTCAGTAATCAATAGCATGTTAATCAAAAGGATCAATCAGGTATTATAACCATTCTCTATTTTATCATGGCATCCCGATTACTTTGGTATACTAGCATAGTATGACTTTTGATCTACTTGCAATAAGTACTTATGGGTTCATGGCATTTCTATATAATACGAAGATAGATTTGAGAATCACTTGGTCCGGGTATAACAAGGTAAATCAGGATACTCGCATCATATATATAAGAACTAGTTATCACACATTCACAGTGTAAACTAAAAAGTAGGTTGAATCACTTGCCTTGAGAAGGCTGGATTGGACTTGACTGGAAAGTAGGAGCAACTGGAAGCTTTAATCGACCTTTATGGAAAGTTTACCCTCATCTCGAGATCCTACATAATTAATAATAACCTTATTATAATATATTCTCACCAACGCAACCTACTTACAACCCGAAATTAAACACAAATGGCACTTAGGCCTATATGCACGCAATTTATAATCACCTTATAAACATAATAGTACACATAGCCACATATACTCACATACCATATTTTAAATACCAAACAATATCACACAAACACCATATTGCAATACTAGGCTTGGATGATCTCGTTCCACAACTTAAGTCACTTGATCGCTAAACTAGACAAAGTCTCCAAATTTTGGCCTCCTAACTCGATGTGCCTTTACTAAAATATCCAAAACCTATTGACCCTCACTTGGGCCTTTCACTCTACTGGATTTATGCTATCTTGCAACTATAGTGGTCAACCTAGGCCTCACTCATAAATGCTCTAAAACTATGTGGTAAGTGAAGGTGCTTACTAAGGTAAATTTCAGAATGACATCTATGGTTTCTTGAGTGCATTAGACACTCTTACACTACAATTTTACCTCCAAAACTTCTACACTAGACTCTTCTGATCATAAGGCAACTCCCAAACCTGATGTGGCTCAAGGACCTAGCTTGGGCCTCCCTAGGCCTAAGCTTAAATCCATGGTTCCCCTGTTTTTCTAGGCATAAAAGGTCATGACTTGAACTAACTTGTGACACATTATTATAACTCAAATCCTATGAACTATGGCTGGAAAAACTCCTCTGACACTCCCTCTAACTAAGTCCCAATAGGGCCTAATGAGGGCCTACCTATGACATGGTCAAAACTTCCTATTTCTAAGTTGCAACAAAACTGTCCCCTGCTGGACATATTTTGTGATTCCACTCGTGCACCTAACCAAACGTCTTACAAACCTCCAACAAACACCTAAAACCTATTATATACTCCTAGTGCTAGCTTCTGGTGGCTTGGGCCTCAAGGTGCACAACAAATTCTCGTTCAAAACTTCCCCATAAACTAGTGCATGAAATCTGGAAAAATGCAAACACTAACTATTCCCTTTCCACCTTGACTCCCACTTATTAACCAAACATCCAACATTTACCAAAGAAAACCTAGTGCATCAATATCCTAAAATAGTGCCTCAACAGGAGTGGAGATCATCCATGCCCTAGAACACCAACATGCAAATAAAAATATAACATGCAACTCATGGAAAACACTTAACAAGATTTCGACTAAAACATAGAGTTTAAATACTTGAAAATTCAACTTGTACCTATTACTCAACCTTAATAATCATGAAATATATCTTCTCTTAACTATTATTAAGAAATATATCATGGAAACAATCTATTTCAAGCACAAATAATTCGAATTTATAGATTTTTAAACATGAAAACATGATTTCGAGAAGAGTAGCATACACAACATGGTTGATCATCATATTAACATCTTAAAACTAGCATGCATGGCTAAACATGATTATATAGTGAAATTTCAGTAGCATGCAAAGGTTTTTAAAGCATGGTTTCTCCATAAAACACTTAGTTAAAACATATATAAAATGTATCTTATAGAGAGCTCTTGAATTCATAAGAATCAAGAGTTTCCCTTTGGAGATTACACAAAAGCTACACATGCAATCAAGAAACTTCATCTCCCAAATCACAAAACTCTTGGGAAGTATATAAAATAAATGTAGGTGGAAGAATTACACTAGGGAAGATGAGAAATGGGATGGAAAAATGCAAGGGAGTGGGGGAGGGGGTTCTCGGCCGAGAGCAAGGAGAGAGAGGGGGAGGAGAGAAAAAGAGAGGTGAGTTGGAGTGTGGAGTGAGTGAAATGATTTCTCACATTTTGTTTTTGTTTTTTATGCCTTTGATTGACTAAAAGAAATGAGTTGAAATGAGAATGTACAAGAATACCCTCTAGCTAAAGTTAGGCCATTTTGCATGCAAGGTTAATGTGGTAATTTGGTTAACAACAAGTGAGTTAGTGGGGTTGGAAAGGTCTCCTTTACCCTTTAATAGAATGGAAGAGTGATTTGCATGCAAGGGTTTCCATGTAATTTGCTAATTATAACAAATAAATTTTTAAAGATTTATTTTTATAAAATAAAATACAAGTTCAAAAATTATAAAATTTATACCATAAAATAACTTGGATTTTTAGAAATTTTATAAGATCACTTTTGAAATTTATGAATGAAATAATTTTTAAAAGAAATTTTTTCCAAGGTTTAGAATATTCCTTATAAATAAAAAATAAGGGAAATAAATAAACTTTTGCTTTGAAAAATCATATTCTACATAAAGCAATTTATAATGCAGAAATTTTCATTCACACCACGTACAATCATTAAGTATATTTACATTCGGCTCTAATATTATACAAAGTTCACAAATAATATTACACAAAATGCCGGTCGTAACATCCTCTCCCCCTTAAGGGATTCTGTCCCTAGAATCTAAGAGAACAGATGAGGATACCGGGAACGCATATCAGACTCTAACTCCCAAGTTAATTCTTCGACCATGGGGTTCCTCCAAAGTACTTTCACTAACTTTACCGACTTATTCCTAAGACTCTTTACTTGCCAGTCGAGTAATTTGACAGGTTGCTCCACAAATGACAGGTCTGCCTGAATTTATACAGGTTCATATTCTATCACATGGTTGACATCAGGATTTTACTTCTTAAGCAATGACACATGGAACACATTATGCACATGCTGATACTGAGGTGGTAAGGCTAACTCGTAGGCCACCTTCCCCACTTGACTCAAAATTTCAAAAGGACCTATATATCTAGGTGCTAACTTCCCTTTCTTTCCAAATCTAGACAACCCTTTACTTGGTGACACTTTCAGCAAAACGGCTTCGCCTACTTTGAATCTAACATCCTTACGCGTCGGATCTGCATACTTTCTCTGTCTATCTTGAGCAGCAAACAACCTTTTTTGAATTAACTTGAGTGTCTCATGCAACTGTTGTACCAATTCCGAGCCTAGAATCTTTCCTTCTCCAACTTCATCCTAACTTGTTGGTGATCTACATTTCTGTCCGTACAAAGCTTCGTATGGTGGCATGCCAATACTGGAGTGATAGCTGTTATTATAGGAGAATTCTACTAATGGCAAGTGGTCGTCCCAACTTCCTGCAAAATCGATTGCACAACTACGCAACATGTCTTCGATTGTTTGAATTGTCCTTTCGCTCTGACTATCAGTCTGCGGGTGATACGCCGTACTCATGTTCAACTTCATGCCAAGACTCTCTTGAAATTGCTTCCAGAATCTCGAGTTAAATCGGGGATCTTTGTCAGAAACTATCGATACAGGTACTTCATGTCTTAGTACGATTTCACGCACATACAGATGAACCAATCTGTCCAATGATGACTTCTCATTAGTTGGAAGGAAATGCTCTGACTTCGTAAGACGATCAACTATAACCCATATAGTGTCATGTCCGGATTTCATTCGCAGTAGGCCCACTATAAAGTCCATAGCAATATTTTCCCATTTCCATTCTGGAATCTTTAGGGGCTAAATTAATCTGCTTGGTCGTCGATGTCCTGCCTTCACTTTCTAACAAGTATAACACTTCGCAACCCATTCTGCCACCTCTCGCTTCATATTTGGCCACCAAAAGTTCTGCTTCAAGTCCCGATATATCTTGGTGCTTCCCGGATGGATTGAAAATCTTGAATTGTGGGCCTCTTGCAAAATCTCATTCTTCAATTCAGGTACATGAGGAATCCATATTCTTGAGGAAAACCTTAGTATACCTTGCTTATACTTTTGAGTACCAATCTCTTCTCCAGTTAGTTGATTTTTCTCTTTCTTCTTTACTTCTTCCTGACATTTCCTTATAACGCATTCATGTAATGCGTTACAGCCCGTCTATCCACATTAAATTTGATTTTTTGGGAGTTTCATAACTCCGTTTTGGGCATGCAATATATCGTTGGATTCGTTTTTATGAGACGGATCTAATAGAGTGGTCAAATATTTTTTATATAAAAGTTTTGAACTGTTTATATTCCTGAAAGTGTTTTAAAGCATGTTTTAATTTTTTTAATTGCTTTTAAATGCTATAATAAATCCATACATCATTATATCAATGTGTGACATGATATTACTTGCATGCATACTTGTTTATTTATTTTTATATATGAGATATATGCCTATGTTTACCATGCGATGATAGATTAAGGTGAACTTAAATCAAATAAGGCGTGCTCTAGAAAATCTAGAATATGAATCATTTCTTGCCTTAACAATAATATTATGAATAAAATCATGAGATTCTTGTGTTTATGAACCACATAATTAAATATGAATTTTCAATATTGAGAGAAAGGATGATTCTGTCAAAAGCGGATTTCGATCTGTAAGAAAGGGGTATTAAGTGACGTCTCTTGACAATGCTCCCCCCGATCTGAGAATCATCTGATTATCGATTATTGATTTAAAATATTTAATTTAAAAGGAAAAATCTCTTTATAATATGATTACGATTGTAACATAATATAATCCCTCTAAAATTGAATAATATCAAGTAGTAATTGGCCAATGACACAACGAGCTTGTGTCGGTCATAGCCTTCCAACATGGTAGAAAGTAGTTCTTATTTTTAAATCATTGTCGTTTCATGCTACAACCTAGGGCTTTGATTTCAAAATAAGAAATACTTGTCTATTACATATAGATGTGTACATTGAATTAGAATCTAAAGGTCGTTACGTGCTGCATCCGTGGTCCGTTGGAGACTGATTCAATTATACGAAATGTTGGGTTAGACTTGACTTAGAATATTGAGTCTGTCGTGCTACAGCCGTGACTCAATTATTCAAGAGGCTAAAGTTTTATTAGGGAATAACATAAGATATAATTGACAAGAGTTGTCTGCCTATTGAACATCACATGATGTTTCGTGCTATAGCCGAGGTTGTGTGATGGAATGTAGGATCCCTATTCCCACTAGCAGTATGAATGCTAAATTTTTCACTTAGGGGGTTGTATAAATTAGATTAACTAGTGGGAGCCACTTATGAATAAAGACCCGATTCATATAGTGTTTTAAAATGAAATTGAATATTTGCTAAGTGTTGTTATGTGTTCATCATTTACAGATTTACTATATACGTTATGTCTTCTGCACTATCACTCCGGAGCATACTAGATGCTCACAAGTTGAATGGTCCTAATTTTGCAGAATGGCTTCGAAACCTGAGAATTGTTCTCAGGGTTGAGAAGCTGGAATATGTGCTTGACTCACCTAAGCCTGCTGAACCTGCTGACGATGCACATAATGATGAACATGTTGTGTATCGTAAGTGGATAGATGATGCAAATGTTGCTCAATGTATCATGCTAGCTTCCATGAACATTGAGCTACAGAGGCAGCATTGGCATATGGATACTCACACTATCCTTACACATCTACAAGAGTTGTATGATGTGACAGGGAGGACAGCTCGATATGAGATATCGAAGGAGCTGTTCGGTTGTAGGATGTCTGAGGGATCATCTGTGAATGACCATGTACTTAAGATGATCAATTTGATTGAACGTCTTGGACAACTTGGTTTTAACATGGATGGGGAACTGACTCAAGACTTGGTCTTGCAATCACTTCCAGGTTCGTTTTCGCAGTTTGTTGTGAACTTTCACATGAATAAGCTGGATGTCAGCCTGGCTGAACTCCACAACATGTTAAAGACTGCGGAATCGAATTTTCCCTCTAAGAAGAGCTCTGTTTATCTAATTGATGAAGGTTCTAATCCTAAGAAAAGGAAGAAGAACCCTTCCAAGAAGAAGAAAGTAGGTGAGAAAAAGCCGGTTCCACCAAAAGGTGAAGACCCCAAGAGCAAAGCTATTTGCTTCCACTATAACAAGGTGGGGCACTGGAAAAGGAACTGCAAGGTTTACCTTGCAGAATTGAAGAAGAAGAAGGGTAGTGAGACTACCACTTCTGTTTCAGGTATGTTCATGATTGAAGTGAATATGTCATTAAATCAAATTTCTACTTGGGTATTAGATACCGCCTGTGGTTCTCACATTTGCAATTCGTTGCAGGGACTAAGGAGAAGTAGGACTCTTGAGGAAGAGGAGGTGATTCTTCGGATGGGAAATGGAGCAAGAGTTGCTGCTGAAGCTGTAGGATCATTTCATTTACATATGCCTACGGGCACGACTATTGTTTTAAATAATTGTTATTTTGTTCCCTCGATTGTGAGGAATATTATTTATATTCCCATGTTAGACTTGGCTGGATTTTCGTTTGTTATTCAGAATAATAAATGCTTAATTCTTAGAGATAACGTTCTTTATGGAAGTGGTATTTTAAATAATGGTCTGTGTGTATGTGACGTAGAGCATAATTTACTACAAATTGAACATACGAATAAAAGAAAAAGGGATGATGAAAGTCTCACATTTTTGTGGCACTGTAGACTTGGTCATATTAGTGAAAATAGACTGCGGACATTGCATAAGGAAAGGTTACTTCACTCCTTTGATTTTGAATCATATCCTACATGCGAGTCTTGTCTATTGGGAAAAATGACCAAATCTCCATTTAGTGGACATGGAGAGAGGGTTGTAGATTTGCTAGGATTGGTACACACAAATGTATGTGGACCAATGTCTACGCAAGCCATGGGTGGATTTTCATACTTCATTACTTTCATAGATGATCGATCTAGATTCGGATATGTGTATTTGATGAAACACAAGTCTGAAGCCTTTGAAAAGTTCAAAGAATATAAGAATGAAGTGGAGAAACAAACCAAACATAGTATTAAAACTCTTCGATCATATCGAGATGGTAAATACTTGAATGGAGAGTTTCTAGATTATCTCAAAGAAAATGGTATAGTCTCCCAGTGGACTCTTCCATATACTCCATAGTTGAATGGGGTATCTGAAAGGAGAAATCAAACTTTGTTAGACATGGTTCGGTCCATGATGAGCTATGCGGATCTTCCAGTATTCCTGTGGGGTTATGCATTGGAAACCTCAGCATATTTACTGAATAAGGTGCCTTCCCAATCTGTTCCTCAAACTCCATATGAGATATGGAAAAAAGGAAACCGAGTCTTAAATACGTTAAGATTTGGGGATGTCCAGCTTATGTCAAGAAAGTTGACCCTGATAAGCTGGAATCTCGATCCGTAAAATGTAGTTTTGTGGGATATCCTAAAGAGACTTTAGGGTATTACTTTTACACCGATCATAGGGTGTTTGTCTCAAGATATGCTACCTTCTTGGAAAAGCAGTTTATCCTTGAAGGAAACAGTGGGAGCAAAATTGAACTTGATGAAGTTCAAGAAGCATAAACTACTACGGTTCAAGTGGAAACACTTGTTCAGACTGAACAACCTTCTATGGAACAACCCATTCGTAGGTCAGGGAGAGTGTCTCACCAACCTGAGAGGTATTATGGCCTTGCCATTGAGAATGACAATGAGTTGCCAATAATTTATGATGACAACCCTATGACCTGTAATGAGGTTATGAGTAGTGTTGACTCAGAGAAATGGCAAAGTGTCATGAAATCCGAAATGGAATCTATGTATACCAACCAAGTATGGACTTTGGTTGAAACACCTAAGGGTGTGAAGCCTATTGAGTGCAAATGGGTATATAAAAGAAAGATTGGAGCAGATGGCCAGGTGGAGACCTATAAGGCCAGGCTCGTGGCAAAAGGATTCAGACAAAGGCAATGGATTGAATTTGATGAAACTTTTTCTCCTGTAGCCCTGTTAAAATCAAGTTAAATTTTGCTTGCGATTTCTATTCACTATGACTATGAGATCTGCCAAATGGACGTGAAAACGACATTCCTCAATGGGAAAATTGAAAAGGAAGTGTATATGACACAACCAGAGGGTTTTCTTTCCAAGGGAAATGAACACCTGGTGTGTAAGATGCTACAAACCATATATGGTTTAAAGCAAGCTTCTCGTAGGTGGAACATCCGTTTTGATGAGACAATCAAAGAGTTTGGTTTTATCAAAAACATAGATGAACTATGTGCCTACAAGAAGGTTAGTGGGAGCGCGATAACATTTCTTGTATTGTATGTGGATGACATACTTCTTATAGGAAATGATATACCGATGCTGCAATTAGTCAAAGTGTGGCTATCGAAGAACTTCACTATGAAGGACTTGGGAGAAGCATCCTACATTCTTGGTATGAAGATCTATAGATATAGATCTAGAAGAATGATAGGTCTTACCCAGGGTACATACATCCAGAAAGTGCTTAAAAGGTTTAGCATGGAAAACTCCAAAAGAGGTCTCATACCGATGAGCCATGGAGTATCCCTTTCCGAAAAGATGTCTCCTAAGACACCTGAGGAAAGAGAGCGTATGAGTAAGATTCCTTATGCTTCAGCAATAGGATCTATCATGTACACGATGATATATACTAGGCCTGATCTTGCTTATTCAATTAGTGTGACGAGTAGATATCAGTCCGATCCAGGTGAAGACCACTGGAAAGCAGTGAAGAACATCCTTAAGTACTTGCGAAGGACTAAGGATATTTTTCTTGTTTTTGGTGGTGGATCTGAGTTGAAAATAGAGGGTTATACTGACTCTAGTTTTCAATCAAAAAGTGATGATAACAAATCCATGCCAGGGTACGTGTTTACTCTGAATGGTGGTGCGATTATTTGGAAGAGTTCCAAACAGTCTACAACGGCTAACTCCACAGCGGAAGAAGAATATATACCTGCAAGTGAGGCTGCAAAAGAAGTCGTTTGGATGAGGAAATTTGTTTCTGAGTTGGGAGTTGTTCCTAGCATTGAGGAGCCTATTGTGTTGTATTGTGATAACAACGCAGCAATAGCACAAGCCAAGGAACCTAGGTCTCATAAAAATTCAAAACATGTTTTACGACGCTTTCATTTAATTAGGGAAATCATTGAAATAGGAGATGTCAAGATTGAGAGAGTTGACACACATAACAACGTAGCAGAACCAGTCACAAAGTCATTTTGTCTCAGATTCACTTTGATCGTCACACAGAGAAGATGTGTATTAGATACAAGGGTGATTGGCTTTAGTTCAAGTGGGAGATTGAAAGTGTTTGTCCTAAATCCAATCATGTATGATGAGTTAGGAAGAACATTCTTGTATTCCTATTTGATTTCATTGAAATTAATAAAAGACTTGTTTTGGGTTTATTATGGGCTTTATCTATTTAAAGTGTTTTAAATAAGATGCTCCATAGTTTAGAGTAAAGCTTCTAGAATTATAATGAGATTATAGTAGTGAGATCTAGAAGATGATAACTCTAGACTTAAATAGTTCCTGATCATAGGATAACTAATCGGATGTTAGTAGATCCGCAAAGATTGGTACATACTATGCTTTCTCCCTTCAGGAGGATGTCTGTTCTCATAGGCATTTGTGTGGTGACACTATAGCTAGTATGTAGGTGCTTATTAGGGAATAAGTTCACTGAACATGACTCGATAAGTTGAACAACTAATGGAGATTACTCACGTGTTAATAGTTATTCACTGAGTGATAGTTGTAGAACTGTCCTTAGACTTGATATCGTTAAAGTTATCTTGTATATAATGAACTGTGTTTTGGTTTAGTCCTTAGTCGCAAGGACATCCATTAGGTCTATTCTGGGCATAGGGATTTGTGTATAGAGATAGTTAACGTCAATAGAGGATTTACCCCTTCCAGTATAGGAAGAGAATATCCTATGATATTCTTAGTATGCGAGCTCTGGAATCTCTGGCCAGAGTGTATGAAATTAGAAAGGAGTTTCTAATTTGCATTAATATGAACTTTGCATTATGAATAAGAAATCATATGATTAAATTTTATAGGCCTGACACGAAATCCATGCCTTGTATTTAATCAGGATATTGTAAGGGTAGAAAGAATTCATTGTACGGTAATTAGTCACTGACAGGTTCTTGGTATTCTAAGCAGTGAATTCATATTATCTGGATAGTCGCGATATGTTGAGAAGCATCACTCACGATGTAGAATAAATATAATTAATCAGTTAATTATATTTAGTGAATTTTAGTATTCATGTAAATAATTAATAAAAGTTTATTATTATTTATTTCTACTACCGGCATAATATTGAACCTACAGGGTCACACCATAAAAGAATATTTTCTTTGATGAAATAATGAGAGAGAGAATTATTTTCTAAATAGTTTAGAAAAAGAAATAATGATTAAAATAGTTTTAATTATTATTAAAGTATTTTATAAAGATTAAATGTGGGGCTAATATATATATAGATATATTATAAAAAAAACCCTAGGAGAGCCTTATAAATAGAATGAGATGGCTCATTCTAAAGGTACACTTGTTTTTGTGAAAAACCTAAGAAGAAGCTAGCCTCAATCTTCTTCCTCTCTCTCTCTCTCTCTCTCCCAAAACTCCATTTTTATAAAAGTTTGGTTTTATAAAAGCTTCATCGAAGAGGATTATTCTTGGTCGATACCGGTAGAGTACTGCACACATTGAGAAGCAATTGCTAGCAACCATTTTATAAAGCTTCGATTTTTAAGGTATGGTTACGATTCCTCCACTCTTTTTAATTTATACGTTTTTCTATATGTGCGATACATGGGTTTTACGAAATAATTGTTATATCACGCTTCCGCTCATCCGTAAATTTCTTCAGTTTGGTGTCCACTACGTGAGCCAAGTAGGCCTCACATCCTTGTCTTAGAAGCTTTTTATTATGAACCATCGTCATGAATTTCTTGGTCTGTCGTTGCCCCTTAATTAGAATATTCTTACCACTTGGTGTTTGCAACTTTACTTTCTTCCCCTCACAATCAATCTGGGCATGATTTATAGATAGCCAATCCATCCCTAGTATCACATCAAACTCCCCTAACCGGAAGGGAATAAAGTCCACTAGATTATTGACTCCGCCTAATTCTAGGTCGCAACTAGCATGCACCTGACTTACAAGAATGATTTCTTGGTTAACTATTTCCACTTGTAATGACTCCTTCAAAGGTCCCGCTTTTAAATTTAATTTTTGAGCAAATTCCTTAGATATGAAAGACTTAGTGGCTCTAGAATCAAATAACACATTGGCAGGTTTGGAATTTAGTAGGAGCGTACCTGCTATGAAATTCTTGTTCTTCACGGCATCTTTCACCGTCATGTTAAAGGTTCTGGCAGTCGGCACTCTGTTAGACGCGGCTACTGTAACGACTGGGAATTTTGTGACAAAATTAAGAGAATAAAGTATGATTTTGTGGTGTAATTATAATTTATGTGATTTAATAAAGGGATTAAATGATTTTGTTGGTTAATTGTCCTTATTGTATATAAGTAACTCGGAACGTAAAATGATGCGTTCCAGTTTGATGAGTCAGCTTTGGGGATAAGCTGTGTTGTCGGGCGTTCAGGTAGAACGGAACCTGTCCTAAAAAGCGATTAAAGTGTTTAAATGTGAACTATGTGTTGTTATGTGAAATAGAATGTTTAAGTAAGTATTATATTCTAGTGACGTGTCGGTTGGTGATAATAATTGATTGTGAAGCGTAATTAAAACGTTTAGCGTCGAGCCGTTAAGCAGATTACAACCCGTTACGCGAAAAGAGGAATAATAATAAAAAGGGAAATTTCCTGATCAGATATGAGTTGTGATGTGTGAATATATGTTCTTGCTTGTCTGTATACATGATTACGTGATCTATTGATTTTTAAAATGATTTAAGGGATTTATTTGATTTAAAATGAGGTTTATTGAAACTTTATACATTTTTTATAAAATTATTCGAATAATGTCAAGGCGTTAAATTTGTTTTTTTATCTTCAAAATAGTCCTAGAGAATTTCTAAAAGTGATAGACGGATTTATTTCGTGATCGGTGTATTTTAAAATGATTTATGGAGTTAAAATGCCATTTTCAGCAAAATCCGTATTAAATCAACCGTCCGCTCAACAATTATTTTAAAAATATGACTGAAAAGCAAATTTCAAGATCTACGGTCTAAAATTATTATTCGTTTCATTCCCATCTTTTATGAGAGAGTTTCTTCTTGATTAAATTCTTTTTTTAGATTGAAAATAAGAGAAAAGAGAAAAGAAAAATAAAAGTATGGCATAATGACCATACTACCCTTGCCAAACTAATATATATACTCCCTCCCCTCCCCCTTTCTTTTCTTTCACCCGACCTCACTCTCTCTCTTCTCTCACTTTCTCTGATGTCTCTCTTTTCTCTCTCAAACTCTCGAAGCTCTCTCTCTCTTCTTTTCTCTCGGTTTAATCCTTTTCTCTCATTGATTTCTATGGATTCATCCATGAAACTACATGCTACTCCGAGATAAATACTTTAAATCATTTGTATGTGTGTATTTGTCCTTGTATACGAGTGTGTGTATGTGTAATGGGCTCAGTTTTGAGCCGAGTGTTGAGTTTTTGTTTCTTTCGAATGATTACTTGCAATTTTTGTAAATTTCTGTGAAGCTTGAGCCTTGCATGCGTGTGTTGTTGTGTTAATCGAAGGTTTTAAGGTTGGAAACCCCCGAATAGGGGCACCACCGTGAAACCACCTCTACCGGTGATGAACTCCGGTGAACCGATGGTAAGTGATGATGTAATAACTGAGCTCTCGTATTCATAAACCTATTTTTGATGTTTGCATGTGATGTTTTAGTTGAAAACCGAATGGAATTTTGATTTCAAAAGTTATTAAGTTGATTCTTGTTTATTTAAATGGTTGCGAATGTTTGTTCTTGGATAATATTGAGAAATTAGATTAGTTCATGGTTCAAAGAATCGAATTAAAAGTTGCATGTGTTATTTTGCTTGAAACCCGAGTGGTTCTTGATCATTATGTTGATTTTGATGATGTAAATGGTTTATTATTGATTGATTGTAGAGATTATTGAATAAATAGATTAAGTTGTAGTTTAAGAATCCCAAATGATGCATGCATGTCTTGATTCTTGGAAATTTCGAGTGTTCTTGCTTATTCTTAGGGAATTAAGTTGATTTATGTTCTTAAATAGATTGTAGATGTAATTTCAACTTCATTTTGAACGAAATAGTAAATGCATGTCAAGATAGAGCTATGCATGTAAGTGTTTAGGTTAAAGATGATTTAAAAGAATGAGTGGTGACTTGATCTCAAGTTTATATGCAATTTTGGTGCTTGCATGTTAATGTTTGATTCTTGGGTTGTGTTTTATGGTTATAGCCGAATGGAGTGTAGGTATAAAAGTGATTGATTTGATTACATTACCTTGCTAAGTAATTGCATGTGAAATTTCAAAGAGATATGTGATTTATTTGTTTATTTTGGTTCGAATTAAATGATGAAAAAGAGAGGATTGAGTCGTCTTGATATAAGGTTATATAAGTGATATGATAACTCAAGTATAGAGTTTGAAATGCAAGGATTAAATGCTAGATGTCGTATTTGCATTATAATGCGTGATTCGAAGTCTATTTGGTTAAAGTATACGGGCTTTGGTATAAACGTGTTGTGTGTTTATAATTGAGGGTCTATACTCTTAGGGTATTGCAATAAAGGGAATTATTAAGCATTCTGGGAACATCGAGTGGGAATCTAATTAAGGTTTTGATTTTTGGATTGTAGATTCAGAGCGTGAGGGCATTCAGGCTAGGAAAGGGAAAAGTGTACTAGGTGGCAGTAGTTCAACCTTTGTAAAACAGGAAAGCGAATTCAGGCAAGTAACTCTACTTACTTGTGTAAATTGTTATAGAGAGGATATAGTTCATGCCATGATAGAGTATTGAACTTTTATAGCATTTGCACACCTATTATTGATTCTTGAGATACCCTGTAATTGTCCTTGTGAACTTGCTATTGATAAGATTATTGTTCAAACCTTTTAGTAACCATTTCTTATCCCGATCACTTGTTAATACCTTGAACACTTGTAAACCCTATAAGAACCTTTATGGACCCCCTTGCATGATAATCCTTCACCCTTTTGTGATCTTATCTATAATGATCCTTGAAACCGTTTTGATTCCCTAAATTGTATAATTTGTGATAAGTTGATCAAAATCCCTAGTATTGAACTTTTCTTATCCTTGATTCATTCACTTTCTTTGAATTCTTGAAATTGAACTTAAGAATGAGTCTCGACTTGAAAGAGTCTGAATGATTTCATATTCTCAGTAATGATAAAATGAATTTAGTAAAACCTTTCTTTTCCAACACAAGGTTTTCCAAACAAATTCCTGATGGATTTGATGTGAGATGTAAGAGCCTAGTGGGACTAGTCCAGTCATATAAGAGGCTAGCGGGGCTAGTCCGATTTAAGGCTGAAATTATGCCATAGGTACCTTAATGACAAGATGGAGGTCGGTACGGGACCATAATTATTTAAAGAGGAATTGAATTCCTTATTCAGTAATTGATTCTTTGAAAATGAAATGGCTTATAATGTTCTGAAAAGAGTTGATTGTGATATTGATTGGCATACAGCTTGTGATCCCTGATTTTGATTCTGATAATATTATCAATCATATAATTGATTGCCAATGATGAATAGATTCTCGCTTCCATTTGAAAGATCATTTGAGATCCTGTTAATGATTTGTGATGAATGTCGGCTTTCACCCTATCTTGAGCTTTGTTTTCTGAAAGCCCAAAGCCTTTTTTCATAACCCTTTCATAGCCCAAAGACAGAAATCTGCCACCTAGAGATGTTAAAGTGAAATGCCCTGAAAACAGTAATGGTATATTGTGTATTGTATATCGTAGAATTGTTATATAGTTACTTTGCTGAGTTTTATACTCATGTGTTCTTGCTTTGATCTAACCATGGAAGTTAAGCAAGAGGATGGCCAGGCTTAGGCGCACTTCTCGTAAGAGTGTACCTGGTGGTCCATACCGTGTTGAGGGCTTCCAGATGCCAGATCAGGTAGTATAGGTTATGTGTAAGCAAGCGCTTAGCCAGAAAGTTGTAAAGATACAATAGGTTATCTGTCGGTTCCAAGTCGGGATCGATTATATAAACTTAGTTTTATTTTGGGCTGTAATTTATATTTAATGGTTGGTAGTTATAATCTTGTCTCAAACTTTATCCTGTTTGATCCTATTAGTTGTTAATCGGGGTTTATGCTTATTTATTCATAGTTTAATGGTATGTGTGGGTCCTCATTTCCTAACCTCGAGATTGAGGGCATCACAAGTTAGTATCAGAGTTATAGGATCTAGTCCCTGAGACAAATTAGGATAAAAGGGGTATTTTAGATATGTATACCTATATCGCGAGAGTGTTTGACTCATATAGAGTTGAGTTAGACTATTAAGTATAGTCTAAGGAAAGTGTATATAAGCTAAAGTGGCAACTAGAGTTGGGCTGTGAGTTAGTTGGAAGTTTTATTTAACCCTACTGTTGTTTCTTGGTTGTTGTTTTGTGTTTTCTCTTAGGATCCTAGTAGTGGTAGTGATTTCGATTCAAAGATTAGTTTCACCAGTACCCTAGTGGACCCCATTCCACCTTCTTCAGAGGAGCTTGTGTATGTTAGTTCAGATCCCAAGGAGGATCCATCTGAGAGTAGTGAGATTCCTATACAGATATCACCCTTGAGGCCAGAGTCAGAGACCCAAGCCCCTGAGCTAGAGCCTGAGATGCCCATCAGTGTTGGTGGCAAGTTAGCCCAGGATCGAGACTTTATTTACTCCTGTATTCCTGAGTTGGGAGCTTTTATGGATAGATTAATTCGAGACTCTAGGCAGAGGATTTCGGTAGTGATGAAGGAGTGGAGAGCTAGGATTCAGTTAGTGGAGCAGGTTGCCTGGAGGAGATTGAATGAGAGACCATCCACTAGTGATGCTGATGCTGCAGCCCGGAGGCTGCATAAGATCATTCGCTGGATGGTGGTTGTGTTGAGAGAGATTCTGTATGATTAGATGATAGTGTTGGTCAGGCGGGACTTTTGGTGGGTCCCGTAGTTGTTGTTGTTTTTCAGTGCCGGTAGGCTTTGGGATACTTGGTCAGATGTCGGGATCCCATTTTCATTTATTATGTTGTATTGTATCTCAAAACTTTGTAGTAGTAGTTGTTAGAAGTTAGGGGTTGATAGGGGGATGTTTTCCAGTTTTTCCTCTATTTAACCCTGTTATATTAGTGTACCTTATTCCAGAACTTGTCATAATCATAGTTTTATCTATGTACCTTTGGTTGTTGAATCAATCATATATCTTGTTTCCTATTGTGCACCCTGGAAATCTTTATAAATTGTCTTGCATACCATGTTTCCGTACAACCTTGTTTAAAATTTCGTAAAATCGTACCCTGTGCCATGAGAAAACACCACTGATATGAGAAATTATATAGTAATAGGATTGCATGTACAAAATTGGGTAAAGCGTAAAACCCGCAAAAGTGATTTCGTAATAAAATGTTATTATACGTATATCAATGCCATGCTATTGTATTGCTAAATGATTGCTCAATCAGGTTTGTAAGAAATGGCCAACTCACCAGATCACCAAGAAGAAGAAATCCAAACCCAAGACCCAGAAATGAATCAAGAAACCACTTTGCTGAGCGGACTTGCTCAGCTTTTGAAACAACTCGTAGCCCCTAAAGTTGGAAACTTCAAACACTTTCAATTTGTTCAACCCCCAGAATTCTTAGGTTTTCCCGACCCAATAAAAGCTCAGTCGTGGTTAAGAGAAATGGAGAAAGCGTTTGAGTTAGCAGAAGTTAAGGATGAAAAGAAAGCTCTGTATGCGAGTTATTACCTTAAAGACGTGGCGGGTTTCTGGTGGGAATCTTCGAAGGCTTTGCTTGAAGGAAAGGATTTATAGTGGGAAAAATTTACTGAAATGTTTCTGGAGAAGTATTTTCCAAGATATATGCAAGACCAGTTGGAGATGATATTTTTGGACTTTAGACAAGAAGATATGTCAGTAGCAGAATATGAAGTAAAATTTTCGGAGTTGTCTAGATTTGTACCTGAGTATGTGAATACGAAGGCGAAGAAGACCAAAAGGTTCCAACAGGGACTTATGCCATGGATTCGAAGTCAAGTGGCACTATTGGAGATCAAGAACTATGCCACCCTAGTACACAAGGCAATGATAGTGGAAGGAGAGCGTGAAGCTGCAAAAAGAGAAAATTAAGGTAGGAAAAGGAAGTTTGAAAGCTCGGAGCAAGAGCAATGAAGTTCAAAGTTTAGAGGAAAGTTTGGAAAGAATGGTGGAGGTCAAAACCAAAAGTTTCAGAAGTTTAAACCCGGTAACGGAGCTCAGAAGAATCGTTTTCAGAAGGCAGGACAACCGGGAAAAGATAGTAGACCCCAGATTCAAAAGTGCAAAGTTTGCGGGAAGAGACACCCGGGAAGGTGTAATAAGTTGGATGTAACATGTTTCAAGTGTAACCATAAAGGGCATTACTCATCAGAGTGCCCAAATGGAGCAAATAAGCCTGATTTAACCTCTTTCAAGTATGGAAAAGTGGGCCATATGGCCAGAAACTGCAAGGAGCCTGTTCAAAAGGCCAATGTTCTTAGGATTGCTGGACCGCTGCCTCTCCCAGAACCAACAGCTCTACCCAGAGCTAGAACCTTCAATATGACAATAAAAGATGCTGTGCAAGATGTGGATGTGGTGGCAGGTATGCTTGTTATTAACTCAATAGAAGTAAAAGTATTAATGGATTCTAGAGCAACTAGATCTTTTATTTCTGAAAGTAGTCTTGATAGACTAAATTGTGTTGCGTACCTTCTTGAACCTAACTTGATTATAGAGGTAGCAAATCAAGAGAAAGTCATTATTAATAAGGTTTGTCCCGACTGTGATGTGGTTTTAGAAGGTCGACACTTTTCTCCTGACTTAATCCCTTTTAAGTTAGGAGAATTGGATGTTATATTAGGAATGGATTGGTTGTAAAACCACGAGGCGCAAATAGAGTGTAAAAGCAAGAAGGTGAAGTTTAAGACCAAGGATGGTATCGAAGTGATATTCAAGGGAAAAAGGCAAGAGAAGAAATTTTTAACGGCTATTCAGACGAGGAGATTGTTACATCAAGGATGCGAAGCTTATTTGGCTCATGTCAAGGATGTAGAGAGAGAGAATCCGTAAGGATTGAAGATATTCCGGTAGTAAGAGATTTTCCCGATGTGTTTCTAGATGAAATACCTGGACTACCTCCGGATAGAGAGATTGAGTTTACAATTGATTTGGCTCCTGGAACGGAACCAGTATCAAAAGCTCCCTATCGTATGGCGCTAATCGAGATGAAGGAATTAGTAGCGCAGTTGTAAGCATTGTTAGATAAAGGAGTGATATGTCCGAGTGTATCCCCGTGGGGTGCACCCGTGTTATTTGTAAAGAAGAAAGATGGAAGTATGAGGTTGTGCATTAATTATCGCGAATTGAATAAGTTGACGATTAAGAATAAGTACCCTCTACCGCGAATCGATGACTTGCTTGATCAGTTAAATGGAGCTACGTGTTTCTCCAAGATTGATTTAAGATCTGGGTATCATCAGCTAAAGATTAAAGCGGAGGATATACCCAAGACGACATTTCGAACGAGATATGGACACTACGAGTTTTTAGTAATGGCATTTGGTTGACGAACGCGCCGACGGCATTTATGGATCTTATGAACAGAGTGTTCAAGCAATATTTGGATAAGTTCGTTATAGTGTTTATTGATGATATATTGATATATTCCAAGATGGAGGAAGATCATATGGAGCATTTGAAGATTTCTTTAGAAATCTTGAGAAAAGAAAAGTTATATGCCAATGTTATTCCCTAACAATACAAAAAGAATTACAGAAGGGGAGTTGAATGTAATTCTGGCTTCTTTTTGAGATTTTTAAAACTGTTCTAACTCAATAATATATAAGTTTTTGATTTGCAAAGTGCGGAATGAAAGAATTATATAAATCAAAACACAAGTAATAAAAACACAAGTCTTTAAAACTTTTTGGTGGATTTGAATGTATCCATTAGATATATATATATATATATATATATATATATATATATCAAGAGAACCCTGTGAAGCTTGAATAGCTCATAGCTGCTTTTACAAGTGAACAAATAAACTACAGAGAAATTCTTAACAGTTACAACTTTTTCTATTTCTCTTCTAAAATATGTTTGCTTAGTTTTTTGTTCTACTAGCTACACTATGTAACACCCCCAAATCCGGGGTCGGGGATCCGGGTTGTCACGAGTTCCATTTCCCTTAATAACACCCAATCTTAATAAACAATCAACTACTCTGTACTGTGACCCCACAATAAACACACACACCACAAGTTATAGTCTCAGAGATGAATATCCAAAAGTAGCACGAGTCATTTTATTCCAAAATTATATGCCATTACACCTTAAAAGGGTTTCTGAATAGATTTACATTTCTTTGTCATTATTACAATTGATAAAGATACATAAGTCTGGTACATCAAAAGTTGAAAGCCTAGCCTATTGGTACTTCCTACCTCAGCTACAGCGACATCAACGCCTATAGGAAACTGCGGAATGTTTCCTATCCGCTCGCGAATTGGGAGCTTGGTCATGTTCATCTTTTCTATCTGTTGTTGTGTGATGAAAGAAGAAAGCAAGGGTGAGCAGCAAGCCCACCAAAATAATATGTATAATGATTAACAATATATGAGCCTTCTCATAGTACTCATGAAAGTCTTGGTCAAACGAAATGGACCAAGTTTGATATCTTAATGCGATGAAGTCGCAAAATATTCAGTATATATACATATATACTTTTCAAAATCTTGGAAGACCTCTTCCATGCATAATATACACAGAGTTCCAGTTTATAACTGTATAAAACTATCGTTGCAAGGTGATCTCATATATCCAACCTTGTCTCAACATTTTTCTGAAAATCTTTGACATGCATAAGATAATCATTTGCTAGATATAAGTTTAAAAGATGAAGTTACAAGATACTCCAATATACTTATATCTTTTCCAAATACTACTTGAACTACCACCGTTCAAGTTATAATTAGTTTCAAAAGTTCATCACATAGATGAGACTACAAGACAAGATTTGAATAGATTCAATCTTTGAACATCATTATAAATAATGAAGTTACGAGATATTTCATTAAGTCCCGATATATATATACACCTATATATATATACATTTCATACACTCCTTGAAAACCTCTGTTATGAAAATTATAAACAGAGTTGCAATATCCAATGAATTTGGAAAGGAGAAAACCTTGGCATAAACCTGATATCTTGCTGATCAGGCAAAGATACCAATAAGTAACCTTTTCTACTAGTAGATGAATGAATCCCCCACCGGTCATCACCCTGGCCACATAAGGACCTTGTGCTGGACCGCCACCCGGCCTCTTACGCGTTGATGGACTGCCATCCAGCCACTTACACTTTGATAGACCGTACCCCGGCCTGTCGCTTAAGCCGACTCAATTAGATGGACTTACTTCCCGAATGTTGGGCAAGTAATCAAATTGTTTTCTCAAAACAGCAACCACGTTGCGAATGTAAAATACACCACAGAGCCGGATCCCCCAGGTTTTGAGCGAGTATTTAAATCCCCTTCGAAAGAAGGATCTTAAATATAAAAGAATGAGTTTTGGGATCTGCCCTAACTTTTAGAAATCATTTTGAAGACTCGAAAACATTTTTAAGAATGTTTGGAGTACTGCTGATTTATTAAAATAAATCAGTCCCGATATATTAGAAATATCTGAATATTATTATTTAAATAATATTCTCATAAAGATAATCCTTATAAAAATAATCGAAGTAGAAGTTTTAAAACTCATACTTGAAATGGATATTAAATAACCAAAGATATACATATATGAAAGTACTATCTTTATTTGAATAATCGAAAATAAGTTTGATTATCGAAACATTATTCTTTAATACAATAAAGGATATTATTAAATAATAAGCGGAGTCTTAATACCTCGAATGAATATTATAAATAATATTCATTAAATAAAATAAATAGAGTCATAAGTCCTCGAATGAATATTCAAATAATATTCATTAAATAAAATAAAGTTATCGAATAAACCTTATTCGATCAATAGTTTTAAAAACTATATCCATATATATATAAATATATATATATATATAATATACTCGGGAACATCGACTCCCGGTTTAGAAATATGTTCACCTTGGGGTCCCCTTTTCTAAGGGTATATGCAAATTACCGCTTATCTCTAGCATGGGTATTATCAACTGAATCAACAGATATATGTATCAAGATTACGAACCAAGCATGCATATATACCATATCACATGCTACAATATATCGCAAGAATTTGCTAATTAACCACCATGCATTTATCACAAGACAATGCATATACATATATACATCACAACAACAGTATAACGGGTAGAAAACTTGCCTGAGTGCTCCCGGATAGACTTAAGCTTAGAGTGGGTCCGATAACCTATGAACAACAACATAAGTCGGAATTAAACCCCGGTCGCTTTAAGAAACTAGACTTTAACCAATTGAACCCTAACGTTTGCTTTTGCGCTTAACGATTCACTTACGTCGCTCGAGTACCCTCGGCTCCACCATTTTTAATAAATTAACCATTAAGAATTTTAAAGCGATTCTTTTGCGAGTACCTTACTAACTGCCTAATCCACTTAAGATAATTGTTTCATACCCCAATTAGTCTTTAAGGACTTTAACCTATGTTTCAAAGTAAGGCGAGGGGTAATGGTTCGGTCGCGAAACGCCGTTACTTAAAACGGTCGTTTCTCCTAAACCGTACATCGGATTCAAGCGTACCACATATCAAAACGAAGCTCGTAACATGAAATATCTAAACATGGCAATGGTAAAAACCTAACAGTGAGTTCAAGGGTTCTGATATTAAGAACAAAAACAGTCTACGGTAAATAGGGCATTACGACGGCTATGTTTAAGCGATTTCCCAAAATTTTATCAAACCAATTCAACACCAAACTATCACCAATCAATCCCAATACAATCATATGACAATATCACTCATCAACCACTTTAAACTATTTAAACCAAGCCTAAATTATACCATGAATCATGAAGAACAACTAGTGCTAATCTTAACTCCCAAAATCAACAAAAACACTTAACAACTAAGATCTCAACATGACAAAACAAATACTACACTTAGCCTATCCTTCCATCATCATAATCATTTATACCAAACAACTTAATGCTAAGATAATTTAGAGTTATACCTTCCTTGAAGCTTTTAATCAATGAAAGATCCTTGGAATGCCCATGGAAGCCTTGATCTATGCTTAAGCTACCTTGAACTTTCAAAAAACATCAAGAAAACCAAAGTTATTTCTTGAAGGTTACTATTCACCATCTTCTTCCTTGATTTATTGGAAGAGATTATGAAGGAATTAGAAGCTTAAACTTATAGAACATCCATATCTATGTACAAGGAACCTTAGATAATTACCTCACTAATTAACAAGGCTTGGATCTTGAATTTTGGAATTTTCTTCTTTGAAAAAGAAGAAAAGCCGAGAGCTCTTCTTAAAAATGGAAAAGTTTTGTGTTTTTTGATTTGTTTGCTTGGTTGCTAGCTTTTGTTTTTGATTAATTACCTTTTTACCCATGAAAAATTGTGTGGTTATTAATCAACCACACCTCCTTCCCTTATGTCATGCTTATGTCACCTTTCGTATGTCATCTTGTTACACTTGTCTTCCTCTTGTTGGTGTGATGACATCATCATCCACTAACCCCTTGATTAACTCCTAATTACTTGGCTAATGACCGCTGATCTGTTATGCGGTTCGCTTAACTTTCGTTTTCGTTTATCGTTTGAGGGATCATACCCGGGATCTTATTTCTTAGGTTTCCTTAACCTTTCTCAATACATTATATTCCTTTTATAATCCTCTCTTATAATCCTTGAATTTAAATCCTTTTTATTCTGTTACCTTATACTCAATTCTTTCTGTATCTGGTAGATTTCCGGGAAAAATCAAAGTGTTCAGATTTGGATTCTGACGATCTTTACATACACTTATATACCACATAGAGTACTAATAATATCCCAGAAGATCAATAAAAGAACCCCTATATAGTGTGGCATGAAAAGTTTTCTTATTCAGCATAACACTATTCATAAGGGTTTCAAAAATTCCAAAAATTGGGGTTATTACAGTCTCCCCTCCTTAAAAGGATTCCGTCCCGGAATCAGATAGAAAATGAATAGGGATACTTTCTTAGCATTGCACTTTCTAACTCTCAAGTAAATTTTTTCCCACATTGTGGTTCTTCCATCAAACTCTGAATATTTTGATAACCCTTCTCCTAAGCACTTGTCCCTTTTTCAGTCTATATCCCTTCCTGGTTGCTCCATATAGGTTACGTTTGGTTGCATGTCTATGCGCTCATATGCCCCTATTTATCTGGCATCCGAATTACACTTCCTTAACATTGATACGTGAAACACGTTATGACTTGTTACATGTTCGGGGGTAGGGCTAGCTCATATGCTAACTTCCCAATACGTCTTAATATATCCAAGGGTCCAACAATTCGTGGACTTAAACTTTCCTTTCTTTCTAACCCTCATCAATTCCTTTTTAAGGGAATACTTTTAACAATACAAGGTTCCCTCCTTCATACTCTTTGTCCTTTCATTGTCAAATCAGCATACTTCTTATGTCCATCTTGGGCTACTCCTAGCCGTCCTCTGATTAGATCTATTATATTCTTGGTCCTTTGAACTACTGTGGGTCCGAGCATCTTGCGCTCTATAACTTCATCCTAACATAAGGGAGATCGACATTGTCTTCCCTCAAGGATCTCATAAGGCGATATCTCAATACTGACATATGATCTATTGTCGTAAGAAAACTCAATCCGTGTTAAGTGATCATTCCAAATTCTTTCAAGTCTATTACACAGACTCTCATTATAGCTTTTAGCATTAGAGCTTTTGATTCTTAATACCCATTCTTTTCCAGTTCGTAATCGCTACTACATTCCGTTCCTAAAATTATACTGGTTATACTTTTGCTTGTTAGCGTTTTATAACCTTTTAATAATTGTGTCAACCTTAGTATCACGAACGCGTTAGATTCGGAATACCACTGCACTGATACTACTCCTTTCTAGCTGCTTCTATCTTTGAAAGCTTGACCCATCGTATAGAAGTAAAAGAATTTATTGAGAGATCACTATGATCATGAACACTTGTTATATCGCATAGTTAGTACAGAAGGTGGCCAGCCTTTAGTACTTGACAAGCAATTAAACAACATGTGGTATCCTACTAGGCTTCTATCACATAGATAGATAGTCATTCGGCAATACCTCCCCTTTTGGAAGGGTTGTTCTTCTCAGCTTATATGAAATGAAAAGAAAAAAAATGAATTGAAGAGAATTGTATATGAAAAAGTACTGCCACAATATCTGGCTTGGAATCTACCTCTGAACTATAGAGGTTTGTCATAGGAGAACAAGACATTTATATAAATCAACATCAAGTATAATAGCATCGCATTTCATATGCTTAAATATTTACTATTGCACCCATCATTCTATGGACCCATGCTCTTGCTCGAGCTTATACATAATCACCTTTGAAACTCCCTCGACATCTAAAATCGAATCTGGGATCTCATTCTAGACATCATCGTTACTAGAATTCTATGCTTGCACCGCAACCTTCCTCGTATAGTAATACGACTCTCTATTGATAAGAATGAATAAGTATTCAATAGGTAGATAATCTACTTAAATAGTCTATCAATGATAACTTATACACCACCATGACCCAATTAGTGGTACTCAATCTCACATACATTCCAATACAACTCTCACGACTGTAATCAGCTCATTACTCGCCGAATCATTGCTGCATTACTATGGTACACCACTGACCTAATGTCGTAATTCACTTTCCATGAAATCTTAATATCTAACCATACGGAGTCCATACATGTCGTATAGAATTCTTCTAAGGAGTTAACATAATCACCATTCATAATTCATGAAGAACACTCCTGATCCTGACATACATACATGACATGAAGCATATAAAATTGCAGAAGAGTTTCAATCAAAGCACTGATAGCAGGTTAATACCATTCTTAATCATATGCCTTCAATAGAAGACTTAACTCAAAGGTTTGTTTAGTCCTTTTTGAAATATGGTCCTGGATTATTCTCAAGATAGTACTTTCTGAGATAGATAGCCCGCTCATGGCGATTACACGAATTAAACCTTTACCAACTACTATTACGGTTGGGTATTGCACAGTCATCAGAAGGAATGTCAATCTTCCAAACCATAATACAACCATCACAACTTTAACCATCATCACTGTATTCCTTTGGCACAAGAGCCTATAATTATCCTCTTACATTTAAAGTGTTGGCCACCTCTTTGGCCTTTCCTGATAGTAAAATTTCCTTACAATCAATGTCATTTTAACCACATCCAACTAAATTTTCTACCTCATTTCAATCACTGCTTATGTGAAAATGCTTTCCTTAAAATCTGATGAGTAAAAAAAAATGCCACCATTTTTCCATAAGTTATTGCGTCAGTCTTTAGAGGTTAATCATTGTCACGACTGACTCTCGATCGTACTTAGGACGTCTCTTATCTTGGGTCCTTCTTGTTTTCACCATTCTTGACCTTCATTGGGTTCAATGTATACTTTCTCATGGTTTAACATGTGCCCCACTTGGCATTATTTTTATTACGTCATATTTCCTTTATCAAAATTTCTATGCTTGAGAATTTTGAATATTACCCTTCTCCTTGTAAAACCTCTAAGGTAATCCTTGAATCGTTCCTCCTGTATTCCCTAGATACAGGGCATATCAAAATACCCTATACTAATACTAGAACCATTGTCTATATGTTTCTGGAAAATTTTCTCCACTGATACTTAAAGGTTGTTATTACCTTAATCTTTTCCAATTCATACTGTCAAAACTCATACTATCCCTATTAAGGGTGAAATGCCAACCTTTATGCATTCCCCTAGGATTCATTTTAAGTTACCGATGTTCTATCTTTAATTCCACCTTTAAAAAGGTACATGCATCCTTTCATGGATAAATCAAGTCATATATCCCTGTTAAGGGTGCCTTATTCAATCCTTCCCACCTCGATAGTATATGCCTAATTTCACAATAACATCTGTATTCAAAATGAGGTCAATCAATATGGCCTCCAAAAGATAACAATGTTTACCCGCTTTTCTTTCCTAATTTGGTAATGACAACAGGGATGTTCTGGAAGATATTGGTCGTGTTCAACGTGAACTTTTTCTTAATAATTCCTCATTTACTTTTGTTGTTTATCTCAACAGTCATCTCAATGTTGGGATATCTTTCATACCGGGCGTCTCCCTTTCTGGGTATCATGCCACCAGTCTTACACTTCACATTCTTGAAGGTCACTTCCTTCATCCAATTTTCTTAATTTCTTACTTTCTTGTCTCCTCAGTCTATCCGCGTCTCATTATTTATCCTTCGAACTATCTCAAGGTTTCCTCGAATCCTCCCAACTTACAGGGGATAGAATATATGTATCTCTTATGCCTTCAACCATCAATTTACTCATGGTGAATCACCCTCATCCCAACGATTACATACTTTTCTATTTCTATTGCTACGAGTCTTTAGGGTTTCCTCATACCCGACTCCCTTATCATTCCTCAAACTCTATTGCCTTTATATTCCTTTCCACTTCAGTTTCTTTTTATTTTCCTTTCTCTTATCATTATTTCATGAACCAACACAATATAAGCCTTGATTTCATACATCCCGTCATTCTGGATTCGTGTCCTCAGAACGAATCTTGACAACTTTTACAACTTAAATTCATAATTCATCATATTTGCCCGCTTTTGTTCTGGCACTAAAGTTTTTATACTACCTTCATAACCTTGGGAGTTACTTTCCCGAAAACAATTGACTGAACGTTAATCAGTTTATTCTAACCTCTGGCTCCGTGCCTTTCTTGGTCTTTCACCAGCGGGTGGCATCTCTCTTAGGAGGGTAAGTGACAAAATAGTCTTTTGTGATTCGTTAATCATTTATAATCTCAAATGATTCCTATATTTCCTTTAGCCAGGCTCTTGCCTCGGCTGGGTCAGCTTGTTCCTTGGAACTCTAAGAGCTTAGCGACTTAAAGGACCTGAAAGAATTTCTCACCGCACTGTCTCCTCAGGGTGGTGGTTGGGGATAATAGTGTAAGTTCTCTTTAGACAGGTCCATGAATTGGCGTATAGGAGTACCGTCTCAGGTCTCCTTTCCTTACTCGACTTTCTGTTTCCTTAGTATGAAATGTTTCATCCTTCTCCCATACTTGGGGTTATCTTATACGTTAAAATCCTTATTTTCCACTTCATTATGTTATGGGCTCCTCCTTTCTTAATGGCAACCTCCCTGACTATCACATTCGGGGTTTGCCCTAAATCTTATTCCTCGAGCTATGGATTTCATCTAAGATCCAGTCCTTACGCTCTTAAACGTTTGGAACCCAAATTCGGTAGGAATACCTCATTATTCCCTTATCATCTTTCTTGGTATTAATCTTTTCTCCAGTCATTGGCTCTCTTCCTTCATTCATCACTTTTTCTTGGCACAATATGATTTTCTTTTCCCATAATTCAGGCTGCATTACAATCTCAAAAAGCCTTTCAATACTGGCTCCGGTTACCTTCACTTCTATTTCCATTTTCTCAAAATCTCTTATCAACTCTTCCGAAGACATTATCATCTTGAGCCTCTCCTTTTTTACTAAGGGCATCAGCCACCACATTGGCTTTCCCCGAATGATAAAGAATCTCCTAATCATAATTCTTGATTAGCTCTAACCGCCTCCTCTGGCGTATGCTGAGCTCTTTCTACGTGAAAATGCACTAGAGCACTTATGGCTTGTGTAAATCTCGCACTTCTCTCCATACAAGTAGTGCCTCCAATCTTTAGGGCAAAACTATTGCCACGAGCCCAAGCTCATGGGTGGGGATATCGAACTTTATATTCCCTTAATTATCTTGACGCGTACGCGATTACCTTGCTGTGCTGTATAAGAAGCACCCTAATTCCTTATGCGAAGCGTCACTACAATTCACAAAATCTCCTTTTTCATCCGGCAACGCCAACATAGGGGCCGCCACCAACCTTTGCTTTAGTTATTAAAAGCTTTTCTCGTATTTCTCAGTCCATTCAAACTTCTTAGTCTTTCGAGTAATCCGCGTCAAAGGGGCTACTATCTTTACAAACTTGAACGAACCTCCGGTAGTGACCGGCTAATCCTACCTCTGGTAGTTTCCCTTATCATGGTCATCAATTCCTCAGTGGTCCTTTATTCATTCTTGTCAGGATCCTCCACAGAATCCTCCTCAGCCACAATCCCTTCTAGGACAACATCCTCTACCGCTACATCCTCAATATGAACATCATCTGGTCCTGCGTTAGGACGCTCTATCAGATCCACAATTCGATCTCCAATTAGTAATAAAACATCATCACGTTGTTGCTCCTCATCCTCAGGGTTCGGAGTCCCGCTACCATATACGATAACGAGCTACGCTTCTATCACGATATTTATAAGGGTTCCCATAAGGGTTTTAACTTTCAGTACTACGTTAGGTAGCCCGACTATGAACTTGGCAAGAGTTCTTATTATCTTAGTGAACTTATTATCTTAACGTCACATCATCTCTGAGGTTTATAACGCTTGGCTCTGATACCATTTCTGTAACACCCCCAAATCCGGGGTCGGGGATCCGGGTTGTCACGAGTTCCATTTCCCTTAATAACACCCAAATTTAATAAACAATCAACTACTCGGTACTGTGACCCCACAATAAACACACACACCACAAATAGTCTCAGAGATGAATATCCAAAAGTAACACGAGTCATTTTATTCCAAAATTATATGCCATTACACCTTAAAAGGGTTTCTGAATAGATTTACATTTCTTTGCCATTATTACAATTGATAAAGATACATAAGTCTGGTACATCAAAAGTTGAAAGCCTAGCCTATTGGTAGTTCCTACCTCAGCTACAGCGACATCAACGCCTATAGGAAACTGCGGAACGTTTTCTATCCGCTCGCGAATTGGGAGCTTGGTCCTGTTCATCTTTTCTATCTGTTGTTGTGTGATGAAAGAAGAAAGCAAGGGTGAGCATCAAGCCCACCAAAATAATATGTATAATGATTAACAATATATGAGCCTTCTCATAGTATTCATGAAAGTCTTGGTCAAAAGAAATGGACCAAGTTTGATATCTTAATGTGATGAAGTCGCAAAATATTCAGTATATATACATATATACTTTTCAAAATCTTGGAAGTCCTCTTCCATGCATAATATACACAGAGTTCCAGTTTATAACTGTATAAAACTATCGTTGGAAGGTGATCTCATATATCTAACCTTGTCTCAACGTTTTTCTGAAAATCTTTGACATGCATAAGATAATCATTTGCTAGATATAAGTTTAAAAGATGAAGTTACAAGATACTCCAATATACTTATATCTTTTCCAAATACAACTTAAACTACCACCGTTCAAGTTATAATTAGTTTCAAAAGTTCATCACATAGATGAGACTACAAGACAAGATTTGAATAGATTTAATCTTTGAACATCATTATAAATAATGAAGTTACGAGATACTTCATTAAGTCCCGATATATATATACACCTATATATATATACATTTCATACACTCCTTGAAAACCTCTGTTATGAAAATTATAAACAGAGTTGCAATATCCAATGAATTTGGAAAGGAGAAAACCTTGGCATAAACCTGATATCTTGCTGATCAGGCAAAGATACCAATAAGTAACCTTTTCTACTAGTAGATGGATGAATCCCCTACCGGTCATCACCCTGGCCACATAAGGACCTTGTGCTGGACCGCCACCCGGCCTCTTACGCGTTGATGGACTGCCACCCAGCCACTTACACTTTGATAGACCGTACCCCGGCCTGTCGCTTATGCCGACTCAATTAGATGGACTTACTTCCCGAACATTGGGCAAGTAATCAAATTGTTTTCTCAAAACAGCAACCACGTTGCGAATGTAAAATACACCACAGAGCCGGATCCTCTAGGTTTTGAGCGAGTATTTAAATCCCCTTCGAAAGAAGGATCTTAAATATAAAAGAATAAGTTTTGGGATCCGCCCTAACTTTTAGAAATCATTTTGAAGACTCGAAAACATTTTTAAGAATGTTTGGAATACTGCTGATTTATTAAAATAAATCAGTCCCGATATATTAGAAATATCTGAATATTATTATTTAAATAATATTCTCATAAAGATAATCCTTATAAAAATAATCGAAGTAGAAGTTTTAAATCTCATACTTGAAATGGATATTAAATAACCAAAGATATACTTATATGAAAGTACTATATTTAATTGAATAATCGAAAATAAGTTTGATTATCGAAACATTATTCTTTAATACAATAAAGGATATTATTAAATAATAAGCGGAGTCTTAATACCTCGAATGAATATTATAAATAATATTCATTAAATAAAATAAACAGAGTCATAAGTCCTCGAATGAATATTCAAATATACATCACAACAACAGTATAACGGGTAGAAAACTTGCCTGAGTGCTCCCGGATAGACTTAAGCTTAGAGTGGGTCCGATAACCTATGAACAACAACATAAGTCGGAATTAAACCCCGGTCGCTTTAAGAAACTAGACTTTAACCAATTGAACCCTAACGTTTGCTTTTGCGCTTAACGATTCACTTACGTCGCTCGAGTACCCTTGGCTCCACCATTTTTAATAAATTAACCTTTAAGAATTTTAAAGCAATTCTTTCGCGAGTACCTTACTAACTGCCTAATCCACTTAACATAATTGTTTCATACCCCAATTAGTCCTTTAAGGTCTTTAACCTATGTTTCAAAGTAAGGCGAGGGGTAATGGTTCAGTCGCGAAACGCCGTTACTTAAAATAGTCGTTTCTCCTAAACCGTACATCGGATTCAAGCGTACCACATATCAAAACGAAGCTCGTAACATGAACTATATAAACATGGCAATGGTAAAAACCTAACAGTGAGTTCAAGGGTTCTGATGTTAAGAACAAAAACAGTCTACGGTAAATAGGGCATTACGACGGCTATGTTTACGCGATTTCCCAAAATTTTACCAAACCAATTCAACACCAAACTATCACCAATCAATCCCAATACAACCATATGACAATATCACTCATCAACCAATTTAAACCATTTAAACCAAGCCTAAATCATGCCATGAATCATCAAGAACAACTCGTGCTAATCTTAACTCCCAAAATCAACAAAAACACTTAACAACTAAGATCTCAACATGACAAAACAACTACTACACTTAACCTATCCTTCCATCATCGTAATCATTTATACCAAACAACTTAATGCTAAGATAATTTAGAGTTATACCTTCCTTGAAGCTTTTAATCAATGAAAGATCCTTGGAATGCCCATGGAAGCCTTGATCTATGCTTAAGCTACCTTGAACTTTCAAAAAACATCAAGAAAACCAAAGTTATTTCTTGAAGGTTACTATTCACCATATTCTTCCTTGATTTATTGGAAGAGATTGTGAAGGAATTAGAAGCTTAAACTTATAGGACATCCATATCTATGTACAAGGAACCTTAGATAATTACCTCACTAATTAACAAGGCTTGGATCTTGAATTTTGGAATTTTCTTCTTTGAAAAAGAAGAAAAACCGAGAGCTCTTCTTGAAAATGGAAGAGTTTTGTGTTTTTTGATTTGTTTGCTTGGTTGCTAGCTTTTGTTTTTGAATAATTACCTTTTTACCCATGAAAAATTGTGTGGTTATTAATCAACCACACCTCCTTCCCTTATGTCATGCTTATGTCACCTTTCCTATGTCATCTTGTTACACTTGTCTTCCTCTTGTTGGTGTGATGACATCATCATCCACTAACCCCTTGATTAACTCCTAATTACTTGGCTAATGACCGCTGATCTGTTATGCGGTTCGCTTAACTTTCGTTTTCGTTTATCGTTTGAGGGATCATACCCGGGATCCTACTTCTTAGGTTTCCTTAACCTTTCTCAATACATTATATTCCTTTTATGATCCTCTCTTATAATCCTTGAATTTAAATCCTTTTTATTCTGTTACCTTATACTCAATTCTTTCTGTATCTGGTAGATTTTCGGGAAAAATCAAAGTGTTCGGATTTCGATTCTGACGATCTTTACATACACTTATATACCACATAGAGTACTAATAATATCCCAGAAGATCAATAAAAGAACCCCTACATAGTGTCGCATGAAAAGTTTTCTTATTCAGCATAACACTATTCATAAGGGTTTCAAAAATTCCAAAAATTGGGGTTATTACATAATAAGACAGGTTAATAAAACAAAACATATCAAGTCTAACTTCATGTTGCGTCACTACTCTATTCCAGCATCTTTGAATATCTTCATAATAGCATAGAAATGGTAATGCTTCTTTGTTCTCATTTTCCTGCTAAACAGGCTACCACATTCCTTTTGCAGACACCCAACGCATGTGACTGTGTTTTCACTGTCAACATATATTTGAATTGATCATCCGTCGGGTAGCTTTGTTGCTCATCCGTCGGGTAGCTTTGTTGATCATCCGTCGGGTAGCTTTGTTGATTATACCTCGGGTAGCTATTTGACACTTGACTCCATTTCATTTATGCAGAATTATAAGACATCTTATATTTACAATTAAGACCCCTATTCTGCATATCTACTAGAAGTCAACATGACTCATATGCTACTACAGAATCTACACAAAGTTGTTTGCAGAAATGTGTTGCTATACTTATTCTTACATAAGCTACTCATTCGTTGGATATCAAATTATCATCCGTCGTGACTATATTGAATCATCCGTCGGGACTGTATTTGATCATCTGTCGAGTGCTACAAAATTCACTAAGTTAAATTTACTAAGGTGTTTTGTTTAGCTTATCATCAAGTACACAACATATTCCTAACAATCTCCCCCAATTTATGCCTACCAGAATTATAGCCATAAATTAAGAGAAACTTGATGATAACAAAACATCCTAAAATACAGATTGAAAAATAGTAGATAAAAACTGATAAGTGCTACAATTTACTGAAAATTGAACAATGCAAAGTACACAAAAAAATTGCTCACAATAATTATCAAGGTGCTCCTCTAGTCTGAGCAGATAGATCTATTTCCTTGATTGTCTAGATTTCTTTCCAAGCCTTCTGTTGTTATCTTCAATTTGATTCTGGAGTTGTCTCTGGAATTCAAGTTCATCAGCTTCTGAGAGATTTAGCATTTCCTGCATTTCCAAAAGAGTCTCATTGCTAGAGATACTCAATTGGTCCTCCAATCTGAAGAATCTTTTAACTCCTTTTTCATCCCTGAATTCCATCAGACAATAGGGCCTCAGATACACTCTCTTTCCTGTAAAGGGAATAGATAGAGTTTTTGGAAGTGCATCTTTGGCTCTAGTACTCCTCAGCTCCTCAATCTTCTTTAGAACTAGTCTTCTTGCAGTCACATTGTAACCAAAATTCTTTTTGAATGAAGAGTAGACCTTTATTAGCACAAATTGGCTTTCTTGAAGAATCCTGTGAAGTGGCCATATGATCTCTCTTCCTCCCTTGTATTTGAATACCAGCCTTTCAGGGAGATGTCTGTGAGCATCAATTCCTCTAACTTCTTCCAATTCATCTAAGTAAAAGTTTATGTCAGAAAACTCCTTGATGTCACAGATGTTCAACATGTCTCCCTTGTTGACTGTAGATTTAGCTTTGATTGGTGTCTTGAATCTGAGAGTCACAGGCTTCACTTTCTTGATTGTTCTAGTCTTTGTCTTCTTTGGCTTGTTAAAGATTGGAAAGTTTAGTTCAGGAATTGGCAAACTATCCCAGTCTACTGGCTCATCCTCAGGAATTATGGGCTCACCATAAATATTCCTTGTTGGATCCACCACTTTGAATTCTTCAAATACCACAGAGGGTTTTGATGTTTGAGTTGTAGTTGTAGGCTTCTTGGGAATAGAGTCTTCCTTTTCCTCATCACTGAAGTCCAATTTTCTCTTGATTTTTTGCTTATACCTTGGTTTCTTTGTCTGTTGAGGTTCATGTTGCACTTTCTGATTTTGAGGTTCAGCCATCACAGATGGTTGTGCAGAGATCTCAGTTGTAGTCTTTATAGCTTGAAGTTTAGCTAAGATAGCAGCTTGCTCCTTCTTTTGTTTGAGCTTCTTAGCATCTAAGGAAGCTTGCTTCTTTTCTTGCCTTATTCTCTCTTTATCTTCCTTTTTGGCTTCTACAAACTGAGGGTGTCCAGCCACCACACATATCTATTTACCATTTCTGTAGATCTTTGCAATTCTCTTTTTAAGTACTGAATCTGCTGGATCCTTGTAAAATTCAATTGACCTAGCCAACAGTTTCTTCTCATCTGGCCTAAGTGTCTCATACACAGTATCCACAGGATTTTTGTTTGAGAACTTGGAGTAGTTTTTTTTTTGGCTTCATGATGAAATTTGCTTTTGGATATTTTATGCAAGAAGTTTGACCCTTTTCCAGATAATTTATACTTATATCATTCACAGAGATTTTCATGACTTGAGAGTAATAACTGAAGACTTTATTTGGTTTCTGAATTGGCTCAAACTTTTATTGCATATTTGCATCTATCTTTCTCCATTTTTCTTTTAGTTCCTTCTCTATACCTTTAACATCAAGCATCTTAGGATTTGACTTTGACTCAAGCTTTTCAGCTGCTAATTGGATTAGATCAATGTTGTCCAACACTGGTGGCTTTGGGAAAGCAATTGTTGGCACAATCACTTTGCTGACTTGTATATTTAGCTGTAGCTCCCCCTCACTTGAGCCTTTCTCCCCCTCCCCATTACTTGAGCTTTTCTCCCCCCTTTTTGTTATCATCAAGTAGAGTGTAGGATGAAGATTGTGCAGCCACTAGTTGTTGTAGCAGTTGAGTTTGCTGAGCTTGATGTAGATGTATAGCTGTTAAAGAAGCTTCTGTTGCAGTCATTCTGGTATCCAAGGAATCTATCTTTGTGGCAAGATTAGAATTCTTCCTGAGTTATCTATTAATATCAAGCATTGTAGCTTCTGGAAGTTTAGAATCCAACCTTTCAGAAATGTCCTTTTTTATTTGATCAATTTCACCTTTGATAGAAGTGACATCCTGAGTGTGTTGAAAACCTTGGATTTGTTGTAATTGAAGAGAAGCAAGGTGTGCTTGTAGGAGCTTCTTGGTGCTGGCATTTATTGTGGATTGAAGAGCAGAGTGTGTCTGGCTTATAAGTTGAATGAGGGTGGTCTTGAAATAGTGTTCATCACATTGCTTTGAAAATGCCCAAGATGGCATACCAGTTCTGGAACTAGGGCCTACTTCTCCCCTATGTCCAGTGACCCCTCTTCACTTGCATCACCAAAGAAATCAACAGATTCCCCAGTCCCATAGTCAACATCATCATCAGCTCTAGGTGGCATAGCTGTAATGGCATCCTTAGCTCTTTGCATTAACTGGGTGGTGTGCACCAAGTTCAGTATTCTTTCTGTATGTTCATTGCCCTGTCCAGCAAAAATTTGATATGCTGGAACAAGATGAGTAAATGCCTCAGCATCCAAAGAGATGGAACTTATAACAACTTGATTATGTTGAGATAGTCTCTCAATGTCTGCATCATTGGCATTCATTAATTCAATAGCAATGATATCCACCCTTATTCCTCCTCTACCTGCATTTCTCTCAATCTCTCTCTTTTTTTGCATCAAGGGCTTCCCTTGGCTCCCCACCCTCACACCCTCACCTTCACCATCTAAGGTGGGACTCCTCTCACTGACTTTTTCCAGTCCTGAAGAAATGGACTGCATTGGTTCACTCTTTTTCTCTCCTTTTTCCTGGGAGCAACCCAGACTCTCACTCAAATCACTGCCTTCCCTCAGTCCTAAGAGTGATTGCACTACCACTAAGTCTTCTGCACTTGTAAGAATTGAAGAAATTTGAAGTTGTGTAGAGACACCTGACGGATGATGAATATCCATCGGGTTAGTAGTATAACTATCCGACAAATGACTGATATTAGGCTTATCCGTCGGGATACAATCACTACTCGATGGATGATGAATATCCATCGGGATAGTAGAAATGAAAGAGTTTGGAGTGGAGACTATTGTAGACTCTGTGCAGATTGATGAAAATTTTGGCACAGATGTTTCAACAGTCTTAAAAAGGAATGGTAAATGAGCCAACAAATCATTTAAAAGATGATGCTCACTTACTTGGATTTTTGGCTTCTAAGAGAGTTAAGGATGGGGAATTTGGAAGTGATGTATTGATCATGTCAACATCCAGTGAATGTGTGGGAGAATTTGGTGTATCAGGTGTTTCGATTATGAGAGATTTTGGCTGTGACTCCACATTTATTGGAGCCACATCAACTTGACTTTAAGAAGGTGTAGTGACTGGGTCTTTAGCACCAGTTTGCACTAAGTGTGTGCCCTGTGCATCCCCAAGGGTTTTTGGTTTCTTCTTTCTGATATAGGTCTGGGGTGAGCTTGTGTCCCTTACCCTTTTGGCATGTGCTATTGGCTGAGAGCTTTGTTCAATAGTCACATCCTTTTGGGAGGATGCAACTAGTAATGAGCTTAAATCCTTTTTAAGCACTGCAGTTTGTTGGGAAACTGCAGTGTGGCTAGGAAGGGAAACACTCACCTCTCCAACCTTATTCTTAAGGCTTCTTTGATTTTCACCCTGTCCCTCACCTATCTTACCCTCCTTCACACTCCCCTCTTTAGGTTTAGTAGATTTTACAACTGATTTCTTTTGAAAGAAATCATAGGGGGCTTTCTTAGCTTTGGATTTGGAAATTTAGTTTTGGCATCTTGGGTAGGCATCTGTTTGGTCATTGGCGCAGATGCCATAGCTACACTAGAAGGTAAAGAAATGTGTGAGGTTGGAAGAGTAGAGACAGTAGAAATTACCTCACTTACCTGAAGTCCCTCCATTACTGGAAAATAGTATAAAGGTACCTCCTTGTGATGATTTGCTCTATTAAGATCTATAATTAGTCTTCTTTCTTGAACCCAACAATTCAGCTTGTTGGTTGGGTTCTAAAACACAATATTCTCAATAAGATGGTTAGCAAACATCATAAAGAATCTAGCATAATAGACACTTTTACCTCTCTTATTAAGTTCTCCTAACTTAAAGCCTAACTCAAACAAAACCAAGTCACTGAAATTGAAATACTTATCAGTAACTAGCATGTAAAGCATGTTAAGCATGGATATATTGATAGAATCAAAATTGCTAACCTTGCCAGAAAACACTTTAGTTACCACATGACACAGATAACTCCATTATTTCCTAAGACCCAATCTTCTAATTTCACTTAACTTAGAAGTAAATAGTGCATAGCCCATGGAAATAAGCATATTAACAATGTCAGTGTCTGTGTGTGAAGCAGTTACAGTATTATTGGAAATCCTAAAGCATGCTTTGACAATATCACTATATATGCAGAATTGCTTACCTTTTAGGGTGAATGTGATGGTCTTGTCTGTTGAGTTATAAACTGCAGTTGTCCATATCTCTTCTACAACCTCACAGTAAATAGTGGGTGATTCTGGCATGGCATAGTTGAGTTTGCGGTTCTTCACAAAATCCATCATTTTGTGATAGTCACCACACTGTTGAATCTCATTGTTTACTAAAGCTGAGAAGTTGTTTTTCTCATAGATGTAACCGGTTTGAGACATGATTTTCACTACAGGTGCCATTGCTAAAGATTTGAAAGTTTGCAGAGAGAGAGTTTGCTTTTGAGAAGAAAGAAATTAGAGAAATTGAATCTTGAGAATAATAAAAGAAAAGATTGAAAATGAATTTAGCTTTTATACTATCTCAGAGATAAACTGACAAAAAAATAATAAAGTGAAATAAAGGACCAATAAAAATTGCCCAAAATAGCCGTTTAAAAAATGAATAAACTGTAAAAATTCCGTCACTTATCCATCGTGTCATGCTTACAAACTGTAAATATACTCGATGGATAATGTTCGGAGAATTAACGGGTAGGATTGAGACAATTCGACGGATGAAGATAAAACAGTTATCCGTTGAGTTATAAAATATTCCAGAAAAATAATTGATTTTTATTGACAAATTATATTCCGACGGATGATCAAACTCGATGGATAATGATCATCCGTCAGGATGTAAATTTTGACTTAGCCAAAATTTCATCCAAAACAGAAAAATCAATTAAATTTCTGGCTACATTGCAACTTGCAAAAATATCTGAAATGATTCAAGAAAAATTAAGCATACCTAACTAACTTACCAACCTTGAAAAGGTGGATTCATCAAGTGGCTTGGTAAATATATCTACAAGCTGCTTTTCACTTGGAATAAAATGCAGTTCCACAGTACCATTCATCACATGTTCCCTTATTAAGTGGTACTTGATGTCTATGTTCTTTGTTCTTGAATGCTGTACTGGATTTTCAGTGATGGAAATTGCACTTGTGTTATCACAGAAAATAGGAATCCTATCCACTTGTAGACCATAATCCAACAATTGGTTTTTCATCCATAAAATTTGTGCACAGCAACTACCAGCATCAATATATTCATCTTCAGCTGTAGAAGTAGAAACTAAATTTTGCTTTTTACTGAACCAGGACACAAGCTTGTTCCCTAGAAATTGACAGGTTCATGTTGTACTTTTTCTGTCTATTTTTCAACCTGCATAATCTGCATATGAATAACCAGTTAGATCAAAACCAGAATCTCTAGGGTACCAAATGCCAAGATTTGGTGTTCCTTTGAGATATCTGAAAATTCTCTTAATAGCTACTAAATGAGATTCTCTAGGATTACCCTGAAATCTAGCACAAAGACAAGTAGCAAACATTATATCTGGCCTACTAGGTGTTAAGTACAGAAGTGAGCCAACCATACCCCTATAGCTTGAAATATCCACAGACTTTTCAGTAATGTTTAATTCAAGCTTAGTTGCAGTGGCCATATGAGTTTTTGTAGATGTGCAATCCATTAGTTCAAACTTCTTTAAAAGATCATGAATGTATTTAGTTTGACTAATGAATATTCCATCAGTAACTTGCTTAACTTGTAAACCAAGAAAGTAAGTTAGTTCTCCCATCATGCTCATTTCATACTTACTTTGCATCAATTTAGCAAACTTTTTACAAAGTTTTTCATCCGTGGAACCAAATATAATGTCATCTACATAAATTTGAACAAGTATACTAGAGCCATTAACATTTCTAAAGAATAAAGTTTTATCAACAGTACCTCTTGTGAAGTGATTTTCCAAAAGAAACTTTGATAAAATGTCATACCAGGCTCTAAGTGCTTGCTTCAGTCCATAAAGTGCTTTCAAAAGATAGTAGACATGATTTGGGAAATTTGGATCTTCAAAACCAGGAGGCTGACTAACATAGACTTCCTCCTCCAAATCTCCATTTAGAAAAGCACTTTTGACATCCATTTGATAGACCTTGAAATTGGCATGAGCTGCATAGGCCAAGAAAATTCTGATGGCTTCAATTCTTGCAACAGGAGTAAAGGTTTCATCAAAATCTATTCCTTCTTGTTGACAATAGCCCTTAGCAACCAATCTAGCTTTGTTCCTTACTACTATACCATTTTCATCCATCTTGTTTCTAAATACCCATTTGGTGTCAATTGGATTCTTTTATTTAGGTTTGAGTACCAGCTTCCATACTTTATTCCTTTCAAATTGGTTTAGCTCCTCATGCATAGCTAAAATCCAATCAGGATCCAACAAAACTTCTTCTACCTTCTTTGGTTCTTCCTTAGATAGAAAGCTGCTATAGAGACATTCTTCTTAAGTTGTTCTCCTTGTTTGAACTCTAAAAGACACATCACCAATGATGAGCTCAAAGGAGTGATCTTTTGTCCATTTTCTTTGTTGAGCTAGATTAGCTCTGGATGAAGAGGCCTCAATGTTGTCTTGATGTGTGACTGAGTTTTGATTATTAGAAACTCCCCCTGAGTTTGTGAATCTTTGACTTGAGAAAGGGGAATTTTCTGTTAGTGATCTATTCTGACTTTCAGCTTCTCTTAATGACCCAACGGATGGTGCATTTTGTGTTTCGACGGATGAGGTTGATTGTCTCCCGACGGATAAAGCAGATTGTCTCCCGACGGATGAAGCATTTTGCAACTCGACAGATGTTGAATTTTGTGCTTCATTTGTAGTAGATTATTCTGCATTATTCTTTGCCATTATTTCCTGATCACTTTCATCATCACTATCATCACTAACCATCTCCACATTATCAAATTTTAGGCTTTCATGAGAATCTTCATCTTGGAGTCCTTCAATCTTTTTATCATCAAACACAACATGTATTGATTCCATAACAATGTTGGTTCTTAGATTGTAGACTCTATATGCTTTTCCCACATCATATCCAACAAAAATTCCTTCATCTGCTTTAGCATCAAACTTCCCATGTTGATCAGTTTGATTTCTCAAGATATAACATTTGCAGCCAAAAACATGAAGAAAATTTAGAGTTGGTTTCTTTTTCTTGAACAATTGGTAGGGTGCCATACACTTTGCTTGATTAATCAAAGAAATGTTCTGAATGTAGCAGGCAGTATTCATATCTTCAGCCCAAATATATGTTGGTAACTTTGATTCTTCAAGCATTATCCTTGCAGCTTCAATAAGAGATCTGTTCTTTCTTTCCACTACTCCATTTTGTTGTGGATTTCTTGCTACAGAAAACTCATGCATTATCGCATTCTCTTCACAAAATGATCTTATCACAAAATTCTTGTACTCATTTCCATTGTCACTCCCGATTCTTCTTACTTTAAAATCAGGATGATTGTTGACTTGCCTTATATGATTGATGATGATTTCACTAGCTTCATCTTTAGACTTTAGGAAATATGTCCAAGAGAACTTTGAGAAATCATCTACAATTACTAGACAAAATCTTTTCCTTGAGATGGACAACACATTGACTGGTCCAAATAAATCCATGTGTAGCAATTGCAAAGGTTCTTCAATTATTGAATCAAGCTTCTTTCTGAATGATGCGTTAATCTGCTTTCCCTTTTGTCAAGCATCACACAGTCCATCCTTAGAAAACTCCACTTGAGGAATTCCTCTAACCAGTTCTTTCTTGACAAGCTCATTCATGGTCTTGAAGTTTATATGGGATAGCTTCTTGTGCCATAGACAACTTTCATCTTGACTTGCTTTACTGAGAAGACAAGTGATAGATCTGCATTAGATGAGTTAAAGTCAGCTATATACATATTTCCTCTTCTCACACCAGTGAGAACCACTTTGTTGCTTCTTTTGTTTGTCACAACAAAGGCTTCTGAGTTGAAGGTTACAGAATTGCCCTTATCACAATGCTAGCTGATACTCAACAAATTATGCTTGAGACCATTCACTAGGGCAACCTCCTCAATGATAATATTGTCTTTTGAAATCAAGCCATATTCCACAGTATAACCCTTGTTGTCATCTCCAAAGGTAATACTTGGGCCCACTCTCTCCTTGAATTATGTGAGCAAGGTAGAATCTCCAGTCATGTGCCTTGAACAACCACTATCCAGGTACCAAAGATTCTTTCTATTTCCCTGCATACATCAAAACCAAATCAAGTTAATTTTGGTACCCAAGTTTCCTTGGGTCCTGCCTTGTTAGCTTTCTTCTTTGGTTTCTTAGGTTTGATCTCATTTGACTTAGGAGTTTCTGATTCATCCTTAGTCAATTGAGTTGGACCTTTGAAACCAGTCATTAAAACAGGATTATCATGCACACTTTGATTAACAGGGAAAGGCATGCTATTTGCAAATTTGTTATTCCAGTAAGGCATGCTAAATGGTATTTGAGGCATACTAAATGCAGCATAATAAGGATTAGGTGCAAATGGCATATTAGCAAATTGTGCATTCATTTTCTGAGAAGATATAGCATTCATAGGCATAGAAGGCATGGCAATCACGTTGGGAAAAGAAGAGGGTACAGACATAGGAGTAGGCATGGCAATTTCGTAATTAACAGACAAGTGATTAACACTACCACACTTAACTCATATTTTTCTTGGAGCATATTTAGCCGGTGTGTAGTTGTTATATTTGTTAATCCCTACTTTCTCATTTCTATTGTTTTTCCTTTTAGCTTATGTTTTAATCTCAATCTTCTCCAATTTGTCATTCAATTGCTTGATAGACATATGACCAACATTAACTTTCTTCTCCTTCTTCACTTGGCTTGATTCTCCTGGAACAAAGTTTTTGGAAATTGATCCATATTTCTCATTCAGCTTGGCAAGTTTGGCTTTGCTCACAGGTTTGCTTACAGCCGACAGATGAGGATATGTGTCACTCGACGGATAATCCTTTTGATTATCCGATGAATGACTCTCATCATCCGTCGAGTCCATATCTGTTAGCAATCCTTCAACCAAATTGGATTTCAGCTTCTCCTTACTCTTTTTCCAGGCTATATCACAAAAGGACTCAATACCTTGAACTTTAGTGATTTGAGCATGAACATCTCTGGATGATTTCCATGCCTTAATCACTTCCTGTTCTCGTTCAAGCCGCTTCTTCAAGGTCTCTTCTTTCTTCAAGGACTCAGTTAATTCATCCTTAACAATCTTACATTCTATTCTCAATTTCTCAAATTCAATAAACTGAGACTCTAGCACATTATTCCTTTCACTTAAAAACAAATTGTTTTCTTTGATTTAAGTATTTTCTTTGGTGAGAGACTTAATTGTAACAGACAAATGATATAATTTTGTGGACATGTCATGTATGGCATCATTACACTCAGCTTTAGATAAATGTGCTAGGTTAGTGGTGATTACCTGATTACTTGAAGAACTTGTTTCTGTTTCATCAGACTTGGCCATCAGGGCTAGATTGACATAGCTTACATCTTCATCTTCATCCAAACCATCAGCTACCCAGTCATTTTCTAGTGTAATTAAAGCTCTTTCCTTTTGCTTGAACAACTAAAACTTCTTTTTGCTGGAATCTGACTTTCTACACTCACTGGCAAAGTGCCCTGCCAAGCCATATTTGAAACATTTGAACTTAGATTTATCCACCGTGTTTCTATTTGGCTTGGCTGCTCCAAAGTTCTTTTTGAACTTGAGCTTGGCAAATCTTCTGGAAAGGAATGTTAAATGCTCATCAATATCATCCATGTCATCTCGGCTCAAATGATCTTCATTTTCAGCTACCAGCCCTTTTCCCTTGTTCTCACAGGCATTTAAAGTAGACTCGGCAGCTTCTACCTTCATCTTTTTATCTTTCACTAACTCAACAACCAGTGCTATGGACCCTCCTTCCTTCTTTCCTTTCTCCATCCTCTCATCTTGCTCTATTTCAAGCTCATAAGTTTTCAAGATGCCATACAGTCTCTCCAAGGTAAACTCCTTGTAGTCTTGAGAATTTCTCAATGAGACTGTCATTGGTTTCCATTCCTTTGGAAGAGATCTAAGGAACTTGAGATTGGAGTCTTTTGTTTGATAAACTCTTCCATGTAACTTCAGAGCATTTAGTAGTTTTTGAAATCTACTAAAAATGTCAGTGAGAGACTCACTATCTTCACAATGAAAGTGCTCATATTGCTGAATTAGCAGCTGCATCTTATTCTCCCTTACTTGCTCAATACCATCACAGATAATCTGAATTGTGTCCCAAACCTCCTTGGTTGTTTTACAGTTAATGATGTTATCAAACATATCACCATCAACTCCATTGAACAATATATTCATGGACTTTTTTTCTTTCCTGACTTGCTCAATATTAGGATCTGACCATTCATGCCTAGGCTTGGGAACAGATGGTTCATTCCCTGTTGCAGCTCTCATTGGTACATGAGGACCTCTCTCTATGTAATCCACATAGGCCTCATCTTGAAAGAAGATGTAGGTGTATCTTTACCTTCCAGTGGTGATAATTGTCTTTGTCCAGAAATGGAATCTTAACTCCAACATCCTTCTTATTCATCTTGCTGTTTGTTGTGATCTTTAAACTCTTTGTACTTCAAGAGCTTGCTTTGATACCAATTGTTATTCCCTAAGAATACAACAAGAATTAAAGAAGGGGGGTTGAATGTAATTCTGACTTCTTTTTGAGATTTTTAAAATTGTTCTAACTCAATAATATGTAAGTGTTTGATTTGCAAAGTATGGAATGAAAGAATTATATAAATCAACATACAAATTATAAAAACACATGTCTTTAAAACTTTCTGGTGGATTTGAATGTATCCACCAAATATTTATTTATATATATATTTATATCGAGAGAACCCTGTGAAGCTTGAATAGCTCACAACTGCTTTTATAAGTGAACAAACAAACAACAGAAAAATTCTTAACAGTTACAGCTTTTTCTATTTCTCTTCTAAAATGTGTTTGCTTAGTTATTTGTTCTACTAGCTACACTTGGTTTATATATCACCAAGTTTACATGGTAATAAGACAGGATAATAAAACAAAACCTATCAAGTCTAACTCCATGTTGCTTCACTACTTTATTCCAGCATCTTTGAATATCTTCATAATAGCATGGAAATGGTAATGCTTCTTTGTTCTCATTTTCCTGCTCAACAGGTTGCCACATTCCTTTTCCAAACACCCAACGCATGTGACTGTGTTGTCACTTTCAACAGATATTTAAATTGATCATCCGTCGGGTAGCTTTGTTGCTCATCCGTCGGGTAGCTTTGTTGATCATCCGTCAGGTAGCTTTGTTGATCATCTGTCGGGTAGCTATTTGACACTTGACTCCATTTCATTTATGCAGAATTACAAGAAATCTTATATTTACAATTAATCAACCTATTATGCATAAACATGACTCATATGCTACTACAAAATCTCCACAAAGTTGTTTGGAGAAATGTGCTGCTATACTTATTCTTACATAAGCTACTCACCCGATGGATATCAAATTATCATCCGTCGGGACTATATTGAACCATCCATCGGGAATGTATTTAATCATCCGTCGAGTGCTATAAAATTCACTAAGTTAAATCTACTAAGGTGTTTTTTTAGCTTATCATCAAGTACACAACATATTCCTAACAGCCAAGTTTTTGAAGTGTGAGTTTTGGCTAAAGGAAGTATAGTTTCTTGGACATGTAGTCAATAAAGGAAGAAGCAAAATAGATCCAGCCAAGATAGAAGTTGTGATGAATTGGTAAAGACCCAAGGCTCCTATGGAGGTCAGAAGTTTTCTGGGATTAGCAGGATACTATAGAAGGTTTGTGCAAAATTCCTCTAAGATTGTTGTTCCATTGACTAAGTTAACAAGGAAGAACGAGAAGTTTGTGTGAACGGATAAGTGCGAGGAAAGCTTTCAATAATTGAAGAAGAGATTGGTAACCGCCCCAGTGTTAGTGTTACCAGATGAGAAAGGAGGGTTTGTGATCTTTAATGACGCTTCGTATAAAGGACTTGGGTGTGTATTAATGTAACATGGGAAAGTAACAGTGTATGCATCAAGTCAACTAAAGCCGCATGAACAGAAGTATCACACACATGATTTGGAATTGGCAGCAATTGTGTTTGCCCCTAAAATTTGGAGACATTATTTGTATGGGGAAAAGTGCGAGATCTATACAGATCATAAGAGTTTAAAGTATATTTTCACCCAAAAGGAGTTGAATATGAGACAAAAAAGATGGTTAAAATTGATCAAAGATTATGACCGTGCAATAAATTATCATCCTGGAAAAGCGAATATGGTAGCAGATGCTTTAAGTCACAAGGAAAGATTGAATATGTTAACTTTGTCAGAGGAATTGATCAAGGATTTTGAAAAGATGGAAATAGAGGTGCAGACTCCAGAATTTGGAGGTGAAGCAATGTATGTTATGTCATTTCAACCTGAAATTTTGGAAAAGATTAGATGTTGTCAAGAACAAGTAATGAACCGCGTGAAAGATAAGTTATCAGGAGAGGAAATCAAAGCTCAAAAGGATGAAATAGGAATATATCGTGTTAACTCACGTATTTGGATACCTAACGTTGTGGAGCTAAAGCACGAGATTTTGCATGAAGCGCATAACTCGAGATTTTCAATTCACCCTGGAAGTACGAAAATGTATAATGATTTAAAAGAGAGTTATTGGTGGCCAAACATGAAAAAGAAAATTGCGGAATAAATAAATAAGTGTTATACGTGTCAAAGAGTAAAAGCAGAACATCGGAGACCAAGTGGATTGCTTCAACCACTGGACATACCAGAATGGAAATGGGAACATATCACGATGGATTTCGTGGTAGGGTTACCGAAGACCAAGTCTAATCATGATGCGATTTGGGTAGTGATCGATCGATTGACGAAATCAGCACATTTCTTGCCGATAAATGAAAGATTTTCGTTAGAAAAGTTGGTCAAATTGTATTAGAACGAGATTTTGATGCATCATGGAGTTCCAGTATCTATCGTGTCTAATAGAGACCCGAGGTTTAACTCGAGATTTTGGCAACGGTTTCATGATCATTTGGGAACTAAGCTAAAAATGAGTATGACATATCATACGCAAACTGACGGACAAAGTGAAAGAACAATTCAGATGACCCAGGTTATGTTGTGAACCTGTGTAATAGATTTCAAAGGAAATTGGGACGAACATTTGCCAATGATTAAGTTTTCCTACAACAACAGTTATTACGCAAGTATTGGCATGCCGCCTTATGAAGCGTTGTATGGGAGAAAATGTAGATCCCCTACATATTAGGATGAAGTTGGTGAGCGTAAATTAATTAGACCAGAGCTAGTTCAACAAACAAAAGAGAAAGCGGAAATGATTCGAAAAAGATTAATTGCTGCTCAAAATCGACAAATGAAGTACGCAAATCGAGAATGAAAATATATGTAATTCGAGTTCGAGCTTGGAGACAGAGTATTGTTAAAAATATCTCCCTGGAAAGGTTTATCCAGATTTGGAAAGAAAGGGAAGTTGAGTCCTAGGTATATTGGACCATTCGAAGTAATACGATAAGTTAGAAAGGTGGCTTATAAATTAGCACTACTTCCGCAGATGCAACATCTTCATAATGTGTTCCACATATCTCTTCTAAAGAAATATAATGCTGATGCAAGCCATGTAATCGAATTGGAACCAGTGGAAATTCAAGCAGATTTGTCTTATGTGGAACAACCAGTTTGAATCTTAGATCGAAAAGAGAGGACACTTAGAAATAAAGTTGTACCTCTAGTTAGAGTGTTGTGGAGAAATCCATTAGTGGAAGAGTTAACTTGGGAATTAGAAAGTGATATGCAAGAAAAGTATCACCATCTATTTGCTTAGAGTAGATTCTGGGGACATAATCCTTTTAAGGGAGGTAGATTGTAACGACTGGGAATTTCGCGACGTAATTCAGAGAATAAAGTATGATTTTATGGTGTAATTATAATTTATGTGATTTAATAAAGGGATTTAATGACTTTGTTGGTTAATTGTCCTTATTGTATATAAGTAACTGGGAACGTAAAATGATGCGTTCCAGTTTGATGAGTCAGCTTAGGGGATAAGCTGTGTTGTCGGGCCGTCAGGTAAAACGGAACCCGTCCTAAAAAGGGATTAAAGTGTTTAAATATGAACTATATATTGTTATGTGAAATGGAATGTTTAAGTAAGTATTATATTATAGTGACGTGTCGGTTAGTGATGATAATTGATTGTGAAGCGTAATTGAAATGTTTAGCGTCAGGCCGTCAAGCAGAACGCAACCCGTTACGCGAAAAGGGGAATAATAATAAAAAGGGAAATTTCATGATCATATATGAGTTGTGATGTGTGAATATATGTGCTTGCTTGTCTATATGCATGATTACGTGATCTATTGATTTTTAAAATGATTTAAGGGATTTATTTGATTTAAAATGAGGTTTATTGAACCTTTATACATTTTTATAAAATTATTCGAATAAGGTCAAGGCGTGAAATTTATTTTGTTATCTTCAAAATAGTCCTAGAGACTTTCTAAAAGTGATAGATGGATTTATTTCGTGATCGGTGCATTTTAAAATAATTTATGGAGTTAAAATGCTATTTTCAGCAAAATCTTATAAAATCCGTATTAAATCAACCGTTCGCTCAAAAATTATTTAAAATATGGCTGAAAAGCTAATTTCGAGATCTATGCTCTAAAATTATTATTCGTTTCATTCCCATCTTTTCTGAGAGAGTTACTTCTTAATTAAATTCATTTTTTAGATTGAAAATAAGAGAAAAGAGAAAAGAAAAATTAAAGTATGGCATATTGACCATACTACCTTGACAAACTAATATATATACTCCCTCCCATCCCCATTTCTTTCTTTTCACCCGGCCTCACTCTCTCTCTTCTCTCACTTTCTCTCATCTCTCTCTTTTCTCTCTCAAACTCTCGAAGCTCTCTCTCTCTTCTTTTCTCTCGGTACAATCCTCTTCTCTCATTGATTTCTATGGATTCATCCATGAAACTACATGCTCATCCTAGATATATACTTTAAATCATTTGCATTTGTGTATTTGTGCTTGTATGCGAGTGAGTATATGTACGATGGGCTCGGTTTTGAGCCGAGTGTTGAGTCTTTGTTTGCTTTGAATGATTGCTTGCAATTTCTGTAAATATCTGTGAAGATTGAGCCTTGCATGCGTGTGTTGCTGTGTTAATCGAAGGTTTTAAGGTTGGAAACTCCCGAATGGGGGCACCACCGTGAAATAACCGCCACCGGTGATGAACTCCGGTGAACCGGTGGTGAGTGATGATGTAATAACTGAGCTCTCATATTCATAAACCTATTTTTGATGTTTGCATGTGATGTTTTAGTTGAGAACTGAATGGAATTTTGATTTCAAAATTTATTAAGTTGATTCTAGTTGATTTAAATGGTTGTGAATGTTTGTTCTTGTATAATATTGAGAAATTAGATTAGTTCATGGTTCAAAGAATCGAATTAAAAGTTGCATGTGTTGTTTTGCTTGAAACCCGAGTGGTTCTTGATTATTAAGTTGATTTTGATTATATAAATGGTTTATTGTTGATTGATTGTAGAGATTATTGAATAAATAGATTAAATTGTGGTTTAAGAATCCCAAATGATGCATACATGTCTTGATTGTTGGAAATTTCGAGTGTTCTTGCTTGTTCTTAAGGAATTAAGTTGATTTATGTGCTTAAATGGATTGTAGATGTAATTTCGACTTGGTTTTGAATGAAATAGTAAATGTATGTCAAGATAGAGCTATGCATGAATGAGTGGTGACTTGATCTCAAGTTTATATGCAATTTTGGTGCTTGCATGTTAATGTTTGATTCTTGGGTTGTGTTTTGTGGTTATAGCCGAATGGAGTGTGGGTATAAAAGTGATTGATTTGATTCCATTTCCTTGCTAAATGATTGCATGTGAAATTTCTAAGAGATGTGTGATTTATTTGTTTGTTTTGGTTCGAATTAAATGATGAAAAAAAATGATTAAGTCGTCTTGATATAAGGTTATATAAGTGATATGATAACTCAAGTATAGAGTTTGAAATGCAAGGATTAAATGCTATATGTCGTATTTGCATCGTAATGCGTGATTTGAAGTCTATTTGGTTAAAGTATATGGGCTTTGGTATAAACGTGTTGTGTGTTTATAATTGAGTATATATACTATTAGGGTATTGCAATAAAGGGAATTGTTAAACGTTCTGGGAACGTTAAGTGGGAATCTAATTAAGGTTTTGATTTTTGGATTGTAGATTCGGAGCGTGGGGGCATTCAGGCTAGGAAAGGGAAAAGTGTACTAGGTGGCAGTAGTTTAACCTTTGTGAAACAGGAAAGCGAATTCAGGCAAGTAACTCTACTTACTTGTGTAAATTGTTATAGAGAGCATATTGTTCATGCCATGATAGAGTATTGAACTTTTATAGCGTTTGCACACCTATTATTGATTCTTGAGATACCCTGTAATTGTCCTTGTGAACCTTCTATTGATAAGATTATTGTTCAAACCTTTTAGTAACCTTTTCTTATCCAGATCACTTGTTAATACCTTGAACTCTTGTAAACCCTATAAGATCCTTTATGGACCCCCTTGCGTGATAATCCTTCATCCCTTTGTGATCTTATCTATAATGATCCTTGAAACCGTTTTGATTCCCAAAATTGTATACCTTGTGATCAGTTGATCAAAATCCCAAGTATTGAACTTTGCTTATCCTTGATTCATTCACTTTCTTTGAATTCTTGAAATTGAACTTAAGAATGAGTTTCAACTTGAAAGAGTCTGAATGATTTCATATTCTCGGTAATGATAAAATGAATTTAGTAAAACCTTTCTTTTCCAACACAAGGTTTTCCAAACGAATTCCTAATGGATTGGATGTGAGACGTAAGAGACTAGTGGGACTAGTCCAGTCATATAAGAGGCTAAAGGGGCTAGTCCGATTTAAGGCTAAAATTATGCCTTAGGTACCTTAAAGACTAGATAGAGGTCGGTACGGGCTGATTACCCGTATTATTATGAATTGAAAGTTAAAGTAGTCCAACAAAGGGTTCCATAATTATTTAAAGAGAAATTGAATTCCTTATTCAGTAGCTTATAATGTTTTGAAAAGAGTTGATTGTGATATTGATTGGCATACAGCTTGTGAACCCTGATTTTGATTTTGATAATATTATCAATCATATAATTGATTCCCAATATTGAATAGATTCTCGCTTTCCATTTAAAAGATCATTTGAGATCCTGTTAATGATTTGTGATGAATGTCGGCTTTCGCCCTATCTTGAGCTTTGTTTCCTGAAAGCCCAAAGCCTTTCTTCATAACCCTTTCATAGCCCAAAGACAGAAATCTGCCACCTAGAGATTTTAAAGTGCAATTCCCTAAAAACAGTAATGGTATATTGTGGATTGTATATCGTAGAACTGTTATATAGTTACTTGCTGAGTTTTATAATCATGTGTTTTTGCTTTGATCTAACCATGGCAGTTAAGCAAGAGGATGGTCAGGCTTAGGCGCACTGCTCGTAAGAGCGTACCTGGTGGTCCCTACCGTGTTGAGGGCTTCTAGATGCCAGAGCAGGTAGTACAGGTTATGTGTGAGCAAGCGCTTAGCCGGAAAGTTGTAAAGATACAATGGGTTATCTATCGGTTCCAAGTCGGGATCGATTATGTAAACTTAGATTTATTTTGGGCTGTAATTTATATTTAATGTTTGGTAGTTGTAATCTTTTCTCAAACTTTATCCTTTTTGATCCTGTTAGTAGTTAATCGGGGTTTATGCTTATTTATTCATAGTTTAATGGTGTGTGTGGGTCCTCATTTCCTAACCCCGAGATTGAGGGCGTCACAGTTACACTACACTTTGAGCTAGCAGGGGCTGCCGCAGGACGGTCCTTTCTCATATGACCCATTTTTCCGCACTGGAAACACTTAATCGCTTCATTGGTACAGGATGTGGCATAGTGTCCCATCTTGCCACACCTATAGCATGTCACCGCTTCTGAGTACAAGTACCAGAATGCTTCTTACCGTAGTTCATGCACTCTGGAAACGGGGGTTGGGGTTGGCTATGGTAAGACACTCCAGTTTGGTTTCCACTCCGGCCCACACTCACGCTTTCAGTCCCCCTGAATCTTACACTGCGAGTTGGTTGGGAGGTCGTCCCCCGCACAAACTTACCGGGGAAACTCTCCCATCCCACATTCTTACTACGGTTATCAAACTTTCTTTTCTTGACGTGAGTGAACTCTTGTTGAATTTTATGCACCTCACCCTTGTTCTTTGACTGCGACACATCTCTTTTCTTTTTCTACAAAAAAATGAAAGAATATAAGTAGACATTTATTCACCTAATTAACCCCTATTATTCAACTTTTATACAACTTTAGTAACCAACAAGCACATGTAAATACCATAACTGTCTGTAGGCTGATTAAATTTTGAAGCCATGGCAAGTGTGAACCAACGGCTTCACGAACATGTTCAATTTCACGAGGTATAGGCACGGGAACTAAAGCATCTGGTTGGATATGTCTATCAACCGACACACGAGCATGTCCAGGCTTCAGGGGCACTCCATGAACCGAAACATTCATTTCATCATCTCCGAAAACAGTACCAAAAGCATCCTTATTTTCGATGCTATCCACCGAAAGCTCACAAATTTGTTGACCCAATAATTGTAAGGAGTAAATTATATAATTACTCTACAATTTGAAGAACCATATAATTATAATAATATTTGTGAAATATACCTTCTTTTCTGATGGAGGGGGTTGATCATAAGCAAGACAGTCATCATTCACCAATATTTCTTTTGCTTTTGGTTCTCCTTCAACTGGTTGGCAACTTGCTATATCCGAAAAATTCGGAGACTGCTGATTAGATCCTGTAAACAATGACTTGAGCTCAGCCATTTCCCACCTTGTTCTTTCCAACTCCTCCTGTAGCACTCTATCACGGGCCAACAACTCCGCCTTGGTAATTGAATGTTTTCTCTCTTTTGGCAGATTAAAGAACATTTTTGGGGTGACGAAACCTCCAACTCCTCGAACCCTGCCTGAATGCTCAGGAGTTCCGAGTGCCGTAGTCAACACATCATCAGTTCCAGATGGTACGAATTCACCCTTCTCCTTCTTTTCGAGTAATTCATCCTATCAATAAAATCAAAAATAAACATTAGAGCCAGATTAATGGACCATTTCTCTTACTAATGCAGATATGAATATACATCAGATCTTAGGGACATATTATAAATAATGAATGAATAAACAAATTTCTCATTATAATCTGTTTTTCTCGATTAAATGCAGTTTTTTTCATAATTTTAACTTACAATTCTGGCAAATACTGCTTCTTTATCTTCATCAAGTTCCTCATCATCTAGCTTTGACTTTCGAGCCTTTTTCCAAAATATTGCTCGATCTGGTTTCTCCTCGGGCTTTAGTTTGCCTTTCTTTATCTATTTAAGATGAGAAAAAATTAAAAGGTGCTTTATTTGTTGAAGATGAGAAAAAATTATAGCTAGGTTCTTACTTCATCCTCTTGTAAACCAATGTAACCCTTCCTTGACAAACGATGATGATATTTTCGATTACGCACTCTTTCGCTCTGCAGGGTGCGTAGTTTCTACATCATACAACGAATAATTATATCCAAGTAAATATACTAAATCCAAACAAGGTACACTGGAAAAGAAAGTGCATCCATACCAACCACTTATCACCTGTCCTCTGCGCGATAAATCTCGTCCAAGCTTCTTGACCCACAAACCGATAATTTTTTGGAGGCCTCTTCAGTTTCTTCTTTTTTTCAGCATATGGTATCACGTGTTTAGTTGTTAAATCAGTTTAAACTGTCTCCACTTCTCTCCTGCAGACTTAAGTACCATAGCCTCACTTTCCGGAGCAACTTTAAATGTACCCTATGGACAATAAAATACACAAGTTTATAAGGCTTAGATAGTAGTAATAAAAATAAGTTGTGTGTGTCAACTATAATTTAATACCTTAATATCAAGCCATAATTTATCTTTCAATTCCCGATCCACATTTGCCAGCTGTCAATGTCGATAGGAATCATAGTTCTTGCCAGGTGCCCTATGTAGGACTGTAAGGTACACCTAGTATCTCCGACAGGAACTCCAAACTCATTGTATCTGATTTTAAATCTCTTGCCCTGGGCCTTCCTTACCAATACTTTTTTAAGAGAGGAAACACCTCGTGCAGCTCCCAACCTTCTTTTCACAGAATTAGAATTAGTTGTTGTTTCTTGTTCAGACTGTTGCTTTTCAGTTTGAGGTTCACTTGGTGCTTGTCCATCCTGATCACAGTGCTCTTCAACCTCCTGATCACAATGCTCTTCGACCTCCTGATCACTTGGTGCTTGTTCGGACTCTCTGACCTCCGGATCCATCAGTTTAACTTTTTTAGATTTGCTTTTGTTTGTTCTCTGTTTCTTTGCCATTTTTGTCCTTCACTCTGAATAATAAAACAAGAAATAATTAGTCACTGAATAAATGAAACTCTACATGAATTAAAATACATTCAAAATTACATATGCATGAATAAAAATGCATTCAAAATTACAACTGGAAAATTTCAAAAAAAATACAAAAACAATATACAAAAAAATTATAAAAGAAAAATTACAAAAGAAAAATGCATTAGTCACTATAATTCATTTACTCAAACAAATTACAAAGGAAAATTAAATATGCAGATTAAATTATAACAAGCAAAAAGTACAGAGAGCTAAATTAACACGATCATTTTTTAACCCAAATTCCCTCAACATTAGGCCTCATACTATGCGCAACATCTTCATTGGTCACATCAGAAGCAGGGATGTTAGAGCAGAAGGGAGGATGTTCCATGATCGGGTCACCCAAATTGTAATAACCCCAATTTTTGGAAATTTTTGAAACCCTTATGAATAGTGTTTTTGCTGAATGAGAAAACTGTTCATGCCACGCTATGTAGGGGTTCTGTTATTGATCTTATGGGATATTATTAGTACTCTATATGGTATATAAGTGTATGTAAAGATCGTCAGAATCCAATTCTGAACACTTTGATTTTTCCCGGAAATCCACTAGATACGGAGAGAATTGAGTATAAGGTAACAGGATAAAAAGGATTTAAATTAAAGGATTATAAGAGAGGATCATAAAAGGAATACAATATATTGAGAAAGGTTAAGGGAACCTAAGTAATAAGATCCCGGGTATGATCCCTCAAACGATAAACGAGAACGAAAGATAAGCGAACCGTAAAACAAATAAGTGACCAAGAGACAAGCTTGTACAAGAAGCCAGGGATTGTGACATCATCAAACCACAAGGTGTGGACAAGTGGGAGCATTATGACATGTGCAAGGTGACATAGGCATGACAAGAAAGGAAGGAGATGTGGTGACTTTTTAACCACACAAAATCAAGGGCAACTAGGTAATTTACTAAATCAAACACAAAAACCAAGCCAACCAAGCCAAGCAAAATCATTTTCATCAAAAATCAAAAAGAAACCAAGGCATGGTTCATCATGCTCTTGGATTTTACTATTGTAAATGGGCAAAAATTTCAAAAATTCAAGATCCAAGCTTCCTAAATTGGTGAGTAAATTCCCTAATCATCTTCATGCTTAGTTAGGGCTATATCATGAGTTTAAGCCATTAATTCCTTCTCAATCTTCTTCATTTAATCAAAGAAGAAGACTATGAATAGTGTTTTCAAGTTTTTAACTTGAAGTTTTTCTTGTTTTTCTTGAAGATCCAAGCTTTCCTAAGACTTCTCAAAGCTTCTTAAGGCTTCCTAGCTCCTCCCACCACTTCAAGGAAGGTATACCATCTCCAAACCCTAGATCCCTATGTATTATAAGATGATTTTAATTAGTAGGATGATATTGTAGCTTGTTGTTGTGATTTAGAGTTTGGGATTTGGAACGGTAGTGAAATGGAATGGTAAATGTTGTGGTTTTGATTAAAAGAACTTAAGTATGATTAAAGTTAAGCTTAGGCATAAGTATGAATGATTAAATTGAATTGGTTGGGGTTGTTATGATGTGATAAGGATGGATGTTGGTTGTATGTTGGATTTGAGGTTGGTTTGTGGTTGGTTTTGAATGGCTTAAAATTGGGAAATCGCGTAAACATAGCCGTCGTAACGTCCGATTTTCTTTGGACTGTTTTTGTGCATAGCATTAGGACCCGAGAACCCCCTTCTAGATTATGACCACTGCCATTTTTAGATAGCTCATGTTACGAGCTTCGTTTTGATATGTAGTTCGTTCGATTCCGATGCGCGGTTTAGTAGAAACGACCATTTCAAGTAACGGCGTTTCGCGAACGAAACTTTTTCTCTCGCCTTACTTCGAAACATAGGTTAAAGACCAAAAAGGGTTAATTAATGTATGAAACATTTATGGTAAGTGTGTTAGGCAGTTGGTAAGACACTCGCGAAGGAATCGCTTTAAAACTCGTAAAGGTTAAATTATTAAAAATGGTGGAGCCGAGGATACCCGAGTAACTTAAGCAAATCAGTGAGCGCAAAACAAGCGTTAGAGTCTAAGTTAGTTAAAGTATAGATTTACAAGTGATTTTGGTTTAATTCCAACTTACTTGTTGTTTATAGGTTACCAGACTCGTCCCGAGCCTTTTATCACCCCAAGTCGCTCAGGCAAGTATTCTATCCGTTATACTGTTGTTGTGATGTATACATTTGTATATGCATGATCTTGCGATAAATGCATATTGGTTAATTAGCAAATGTTGCGATATATTGAAGCATGCTGATATGGTATATATATATATGCATGCCTGTCTCATATTCTTGAGTTATATATCTGTTGGTTCAGTTGATAATACATATGCTAGAGGATAGCGGTAACTTGCATATACCCTTAGTATAGGGACCCAAAGGTGAAAATATTTTCTAAAACCGGGAGTCGAGGATCCCGAGTAGATTTTGTATATATGGATATGGATATATATATATATATATGTTTATATATATATATATATATGGTTATAGTTTTCCAAACTATTAATCGAATAAGGTTTATTCGATAACTTTAACTTTATTTTATTATTGAATATTATTTCGAATATAATTCGAAGGCGTATGACTCCTTTTATTTATTTATTTGAATATTATTTGAATATTCATTCGAGGACTTATGACTCCTTTTATTTTATTAATGAATATTATTTTGAATATTCATTCGAGGGCTTATGACCCTTTTATTTATTTATCTGAATATTATTTTGAATATTCATTCGAGGGCTTATGACCCTTTTATTTATTTATCTGAATATTATTTTGAATATTCATTCGAGGGCTTATGACCCTTTTATTTATTTATCTGAATATTATTTGAATATTCATTCGAGGGCTTATGACTCAGTTTATATTATTTATTGAATATTTTTGAATATTCATTTGAGGATCTATGACTCCGATTAATTGCTGAGATATATTCTTTATTTTATTAAAGAATAAGGTGTAAATAATCAAACTTATTTTCGATTATTCAAATAAAGATAGTACTTTTATATAAGTATATCTTTGGTTATTTAATATTCATTTCAAGTATAAGTTTCAAAACTTCTACTTCAATTATTTTTATAAAGATTATTCTTTATGGAAATATTATTTAAATAATAATATTCAGATATTTTCTAATATATTGGGACTGATTTATTTTGTTAAATCAGCATCACTCCAAACATTCTTAAAAGTGTTTTGCGAGTCTTCAAAATGATTTTTAAAAGTTAGAGCGGATCCCAAAACTCATTTTTATATTGAAGATCCTCCTTTCGAAGGGGATTTAAATACTCGCTCAAAACCTGAGGGATCCGGCTCTGTGGTGTGTTTTATATTCGCAACAAGGTTGCTGTTTTGTTAAATGAATCGATTACTTACCCAACACTCGGGAAGTAAAATTCTTGAAACAAGTTAATCCATTAACAGGCATCGCCTGAGAAATATCGGTGAGTTCTCCTTTCCAACTAGATACGACTTCTTGGTGGAGCCGTATCAACAAGTTTCTACTTGGGGAAAGGTGGAACGAGCTTTACATTTCAGAGTCATGGATTTCATCTGAACTAGGAGTGGCGTAAGTGGTCGAGTGGCGCCGGCCCAGCCTTATTATATTGGCCCAAATGGCCTGGAAGTTCCGCTAAGGCGGTCCATTCCTTAGGAGTTCAGTGTTCGGTTGACAAGTAAATCCGACAGGTTCTCCTCTACATGTAAAAAAATGGTGGGGTTGCACTACTACGACTGATCATCGTAAGTGGTCTTCCTGGCGCGGCAAACTCCCGTAATGAGTTCATCATCCAATTGGATATTTCTGCAACACTACCCAGAGCATTTCGATAGAAAGGCTACAGTTGGGCGATTGTTGAGTGTTGGCAGGGTCAAGTTTTCAAAATGATGTTTGCATCAAATGAAGTATCTCATAACTTCATTTTATTTTGATGATATTTTAAAGATTTAATCTATTCAAATCTTGTCTTGTAGTCTCATCTATGTGATGAACTGTTGAAAGCTCATTATACTAGCTTCATAAATGATATAAGTATAGTGAAGTATTTGGTAACTTCATCCCTTGTTTCTACTTATATTTAGTAAGTAATTACCTTACTCGTGATAAAAGATTCTAGTAAGTATCCATTTAGATACTTACATTATTGTTATCACTACATATTATCTTGCGAGCTGTAAGGCTCACTCTTGCTTTATTTCTTCATCACACAACAACAGTTAGGAAAGATGGCCAGACTCCAGCAGACCCAGCACAAGCGCGTGGGAAGCAACCCGCGTTCTCCCGATGATGTTGTGGCTGCTATAGCTGCAGAGGTAGATCTATTGGTAGATCAGGCATTCTATTTTTGAGAATCAAATTATGTATAATTATAACTTATGGCAGATAATGGCAATTAACTGTAAATTTATCAAGTAATCATTTTGGGTTGTAATAACTTTTAAATTGTGGATTCAAAGACTTGTACTTATTTAAATTTCATCTCTGAGACTATAACGGGTTGTGGTGTGTGTTAGTGTGGGGTCACAGCATAAGGTTATTATTACTAATTAAGTGAAGTGATATTGTCGAAAGAAAGACCGTGACGACCCGGATCCCCGACCCCGTATCTGGGGGTGTTACAGAAATGGTATCAGAGCTAAGCGTTATAAACCTCAGAGATGATGGGACATTAAGATAATAAGTTCACTAAGATAATAAGAACTCTTGCCAAGTTCATAGTCGGACTACCTAACGTAGTACTGACAGTTAAAACCCTTATGGGAACCCTTATAAATGTAGCGATAGAAGCGTAGTTCGTTATCGTATATGGTAACGGGACTCCGAACCCTGAAGTTGAGGAACATCAACGCGATGATGTTTTATTACTAATTGGAGATCAGATTATGGATCCAATAGAGCGTCCTAACGCAGGACCGGATGATGTTGATATTGAGGATGTAGCGGTTGAGGATGTTGTCCTAGAAGGGATAGTTGCTGAGGAGGATCCCATGGAGGATCCTGACGAGATTGGATAAAGGACCACTGATGAATTGATGACCCTGGTTGGGTCGACTACCAGAGGTAGGATTGGCCGGTCACTACCAGAGGTTCGTTCAAGTTTATAAAGATAGTAGCCCCTTTAACGCGGCTTACTCGTAAGACTGAGAAGTTCGAATGGACAGAGAAATGCGAGAACAACTTTTAAGAACCGAAGCAAAGGTTGGTGATGTTCCCTATGTTGGCGTTGCCGGATGGAAAATGAGATTTTGTGATTTGTAAGTGACGCTTCGCATAAGGAATTAGGGTGCTTCTTATATAGCACAGCAAGATAATCGCGTCTGCGTCAAGACAATTAAGGGAATTTAAAATTCGATATCCCCACCCATGAGCTTGGGCTCGTGGCAATAGTTTTGCGCTAAAGATTTGAGGCACTATTTGTATGGAGAGAAGTGTGAGATTCACAAACCATAGGAGCTCTAGTACATTCTTACGTAGAAAGAGCTCATTATACGCCAGAGGAGGCGGTTAGAGCTAATCAAGAATTATGATTGGGAGAATCTTTATCATTCGGGGAAAGCCAATATGGTGGCTGATGCCCTTAGTAAAAAGGAGAGACTCAAGATAATAATGTCTTTTGGAGAGTTTATAAGAGATTTTGAGAAAATGGAAATAGTAGTGAAGGTAACCGGAGCCGGTACCGAAAAGCTGTTTGAGATAGCAATACAGCCCGAAGTATTGGAAAAGAACATATTGTGCCAGTAAAAGTGATGAATGAAGGCAGAGAGCCAACAAATAGGTATGAGATTAATACCGAGAGAGATGATAAGGGAATAATGAGGTATTCCTATAGAATTTGGGTTCCAAAGGTTTAAGAGCTTAAAGATGAAATCTTAGATGAAAGCTAGTTTGAGGAATAAGAGTTAGAGCAAACCCCGAACATGATAGTCAGGGAGGTTGCCACCAAGACAAAAGGAACCCATAACATGATGAAGTGGAAAATGAGGATTTAAATTATGTAAGATGACCCCAATTATGGGGAGTAGGAAGAAATATTTAGACTGAGGAAACAAAAGTCGAGTAAGGACAGGAGACCCGAGATGGTACCCCTTTACGGCAATTCATGGACCTGTCTAAAGAGAACTTAGACTATTATCCCCAACCACCACCCTGAGGAGACAGTGCGGTGGGAAATTCTTTCATGACCTTTAAGTCGCTAAGCTCTCAGATTCCAAGGAACAAGCTGACCCAGTCGAGGCAAGAGCCTGGCTAAAGGAAATAGATGAATCATTTGAGATTCTAAATGATTGACGAACCACAAAAGACTGTTTTGTCACTTACCCTCCTAAGAGAGAGACCATCCGCTGGTGAAAGGCCAAGGAAGGCACGGAGCAAGAGATTATAATAAACTGATTTAAGTTCAGTCAATTGTTTTCAGGAAAGTACTTCCCAAGGTTATGGAGATAGTGTAAAAGCTTAAGAGCCAGAACAAAGGCAGACGAGTATGATGAATTATGAATCTAAGTTGTAAAAGTTATCAAGATTCGTTCTGAAGACACGAATCCAGAATGACGGGATGTTTGAAATCAATGCTTATGTTGTGTTGGTTCATGAAATAACGATAAGAGAAAGGAATATAAAGGCAAGAGAGTTTGAGGAATGATAAGGGAGTTGGGTATGAGGAAACCCTAAAGACTCGTAGAAATAGAAATAGAAAAGTATGTAATCGTCCGGATGAGAGTGATTCACCATGAGTTAAATTGATGGTTGAAGGTATAAGAGATACATATATTTTATCCCCTGTAAGTTGGGAAGATTCGAGGAAACCTTGAGATAATTCGAAGGATAAATAATGAGACGCGGATAGACTGAGGAGACAAGAAAGTAAGAAATTAAGAAAATTGGATGAAGGAAGTGACCTTCAAGAAGGTAAAGTGTGAGACCGGTGGCATGATACCCAGAAAGGGAGACGCCAGATATGAAAGATATCCCAACATTGAGATGACTGTTGAGATAAACAACAAAAGTAAATAAGGAATTATTAAGAAGAAGTTCACGTTGAACATGACCAATATCTTCCAGAACATCCATGTTATCATTACCAAATCAGGAAAGAAAAGCAGATGACCATTGTTATCTTTTGGAGGCCATATAGATTGACCTCAATTTGAATAAGGATGTTATTATGAAGTTAGGTATAGACTATCGAGGTGGGAATGATGAATAAGATAATCTATCAAGGATATATGACTTGATTTATCCATGGAAGGATGCAGGTACCTTTTAAAGGTGGAATTAAGGATAGAACATTGGTAACTTAAAATGAATCCTAGGGGAATGCATACAGGTTGGCATTTCACCCTTAATAGGGATAGTATGAGTTTTGACAGTATGAATTGGAAAATATTAAGGTAATGATGACCTTTAAGTATCAGTGGAGAAAATTTTTCAGAAACATATAGATAATGGTTCTAGTATTAGTAAAGGGTATGTTGATATGCCCTGTATCTAGGGAATACAGGAGGAACGAATCAAGGATAACCTTAGAGGTTTTACAAGGAGAAAGGTAATATTCAAAATTCTCAAGAATAGAAATGTTGATAAAGGAAATATGACGTAATTATAATGTTGCCAAGTGGGGCACGTGTTAAACCACGAGAAAGTATGGATCGAACCAGTAAAGGTCGAAATTGTTCAGGGCAATTAGGACCTAAGATAAAAGATGTTCTAAGTATGATTGAGAGTCAGTCATGACAAGTGATTAGCCTCTAAAGACTGAGGCAATAACTTATGGAAAAATGGTGATATTTTTTTTCCCATCTGATTTTAAGGAAAACATCTTCACTCAAGCAGTGATCGGAAATAAGGTAGAAAATTTATTTGGAGGTGATTAAAATGACATTGACTGTAAGGAAATTTTACTATCAGGAAAGGCCAAAGAGGTGGCCGACACTTTAAAGGTAAGAGGATAATTATAGGCGCTTGTGCCAAAGGAATGCAGTGATGATGGTTACAGCTATGAAGGTTGTATTATGGTTTGGAAGATTGACATTCCTTCTGATGACTGTGCAATACCCAACCGTAATAGTAGTCGGTAAAGGTTTAATTCGTGTAATCGCCATGAGCGGGCTATCTATCTTAGAAGGTCCTATCTTGAGAATAATCCAGGACCATGTTTCAAAAAAGGACTAGATGAACCCTTGAGTTAATTCTTCTATTTAGGGCGTATGATTAAGAATGGTATTAACCTGCTATCGTTGCTTTGATTGAAACTCTTCTGCACTTTTATCTGCTTCATGTCATGAAGGTACGTCAGAGTTTGGAGTGTTCTTCATGAATTGTGATTGATGGTTATTATGTTACCTCCTTAGAAGAATTTGATACGATATGTATGGACTCCGTATAGTTAGCTATTAAGACTTCAAGGAAAATGAATGACTACAGTAGGTCAGTGGTGGACCATAGTAAGGCAGCAATGATTCTGCGAGTAATGAGCTGATTACAACCGTGAGAGTTGTATTGGAATGGTTGTTGAGATTGAGTATCACTAATCGGGTCGTGGTAGTGTATAAGTTATCATTGATAGACTAATTAAGTAGAGTGTCTACCTATTGAATATTTATTCTTTCTTATCAATAGAGAGTCGTATTATTATACGAGGAAGGTTGCGGTGCAAGCATAGAATTCAAGTAACGATGATGTCTAGAATGAGATCCCAGATTCGATTTTCGATGTCGAGGGAGTTTCAAAGGTAATTGTGTATAAGCTCGAGGAAGGGCATGGGTCCATAGAATGATGGACGGGATAGCGAAAATATTTAGGCACGTGAAATGCGATGCTATAATACTTGATGTTGATATAAATACATATATGTTTTGTTCTTCTATGACAAACCTCTATAGTTCAGAGGTAGATCCCAAGCCAGATATTTTATGGCAATAAATTTTTTTATGAATATACAATTCTCTTCAATTCGTTCTTTTCTCTTCTTTTCATTTCATGTAAGCTGAGAAGAACAACCCTTCCAGAAGGGGAGGTATTGCCGAATGACTATCTATCTGTGTGATAGAAGCCGAGTAGGATACCAGCTATTGTTTAATTGCTTGTCAAGTACTAAAGGCTGGCCACCTTCTGTACTAACTATGCGAGATAACAAGTGTTCATGATCATAGTGATCTCTCAATAAATTCTTTTACTTCTATATGAAGGATTAAGCTTTCGAAAATAGAAACAGCTGAAAAAGGAGTAGTAAAGTTATGGTGGTATTCAGAATGGGAACACATTCGTAATACTAAGGTTGACGTGGTTATTAAAAGGTTATAGAACGCTAACGAGCAAAAGTATAACCAGTATAATATTAGGAACGGAAGGTAGTAGCGATTACGAACTCGAAAAGAATGGGTATTGAGAAGCAAAAGCTCTAATGCTAAACGCTATAACGAGAGTCTGTGCAATAGACTTGAAAAAATTTGGAATGATCACTTAACGCGGATTTAGTTATATCACGGCAATAGATCATATGTCATTATCGAGGTGTCACCTTATGAGATCCTTGAGGGAAGATAATGTCGATCTCCCTTATGTTAGGATGAAGTTGTAGAGCGCAAGATGCTCGGACCCGCAGTAGTCCAAAGGACCAGGGATATAATAGATCTAATCAGAGGACGGCTGGTAGTAACCCAAGATGGACATAAGAGGTATGCTGATTTGACTCAAAAAGGACAAAGAGTATGAAATAGGGGGCCTAGTAATGTTATAGGTATCCCCTTGGAAACCCTTGAAAAAGGATTGATGAGGTTCGGAAAGAAAGGAAAGCTAAGTCTACAATTTGTTGGACCCTTGGATATATTAAGACGTTTGGGAAGTTAGCATATGAGCTAGCCCTACCCCCGAACCTGTAGCAAGTTCATAACGTGTTCCACGTATCAATGTTAAGGAAGTGTAATTCAGATGCCAGACAAATAGGGGCATATGAGCGCATAGACATGCAACCAGACGTAACCTATATGGAGCAACCAGGAAGGGTATAGAGTAAAAAGGAACGAGTGCTTAGGAGAAGGGTTATCAAACTAGTAAGAGTTTGATGGTAGAACCACAATGTGGGAAAATTGACTTGAGAGTTAGAAAGTGCAATACTAAGAAAGTATCCCTATTTATTTCTATCTGATTCCGGGACGGAATCCTTTTAAGGAGGGGAGACTGTAATAACCCCAATTTTTGGAAATTTTTGAAACCCTTATGAATAGTGTTTTTGCTGAATGAGAAAACTGTTCATGCCACGCTATGTAGGGGTTCTGTTATTGATCTTATGGGATATTATTAGTACTCTATGTGGTATATAAGTGTATGTAAAGATCGTCAGAATCCAATTCTGAACACTTTGATTTTTCCCGGAAATCCACTAGATACGGAGAGAATTGAGTATAAGGTAACAGGATAAAAATGATTTAAATTAAAGGATTATAAGAGAGGATCATAAAAGGAATACAATATGTTGAGAAAGGTTAAGGGAACCTAAGTAATAAGATCCCGGGTATGATCCCTCAAACGATAAACGAGAACGAAAGATAAGCGAACCGTAAAACAAATAAGTGACCAAGAGACAAGCTTGTACAAGAAGCCAGGGATTGTGACATCATCAAACCACAAGGTGTGGACAAGTGGGAGCATTATGACATGTGCAAGGTGACATAGGCATGACAAGAAAGGAAGGAGATGTGGTGACTTTTTAACCACACAAAATCAAGGGCAACTAGGTAATTTACTAAATCAAACACAAAAACCAAGCCAACCAAGCCAAGCAAAATCATTTTCATCAAAAATCAAAAAGAAACCAAGGCATGGTTCATCATGCTCTCGGCTTTTACTATTGCAAATGAGCAAAAATTTCAAAAATTCAAGATCCAAGCTTCCTAAATTGGTGAGTAAATTCCCTAATCATCTTCATGCTTAGTTAGGGCTATATCATGAGTTTAAGCCATTAATTCCTTCTCAATCTTCTTCATTAATCAAAGAAGAAGACTATGAATAGTGTTTTCAAGTTTTTAACTTGAAGTTTTTCTTGTTTTTCTTGAAGATCCAAGCTTTCCTAAGACTTCTCAAAGCTTCTTAAGGCTTCCTAGCTCCTCCCACCACTTCAAGGAAGGTATACCATCTCCAAACCCTAGATCCCTATGTATTATAAGATGATTTTAATTAGTAGGATGATATTGTAGTTTGTTGTTGTGATTTAGAGTTTGGGATTTGGAACGGTAGTGAAATGGAATGGTAAATGTTGTGATTTTGATTAAAAGAACTTAAGTATGATTAAAGTTAAGCTTAGGCATAAGTATGAATGATTAAATTGAATTGGTTGGGGTTGTTATGATGTGATAAGGATGGATGTTGGTTGTATGTTGGATTTGAGGTTGGTTTGTGGTTGGTTTTGAATGGCTTAAAATTGGGAAATCGCGTAAACATAGCCGTCGTAACGTCCGATTTTCTTTGGACTGTTTTTGTGCATAGCATTAGGACCCGAGAACCCCCTGCTAGATTATGACCACTGCCATGTTTAGATAGCTCATGTTACGAGCTTCGTTTTGATATGTAGTTCGTTCGATTCCGATGCACGGTTTAGGAGAAACGACCGTTTCAAGTAACGGCGTTTCGCGAACGAAACTTTTTCCCTCGCCTTACTTCGAAACATAGGTTAAAGACCAAAAAGGGTTAATTAATGTATGAAAAATTTATGGTAAGTGTGTTAGGCAGTTGGTAAGACACTCGCAAAGGAATCGCTTTAAAACTCGTAAAGGTTAAATTATTAAAAATGGTGGAGCCGAGGATATCCGAGTGACTTAAGCAAATCAGTGAGCGCAAAACAAGCGTTAGAGTCTAAGTTAGTTAAAGTATAGATTTACAAGTGATTTTGGTTTAATTCCAACTTACTTGTTGTTTATAGGTTACCAGACTCGTCCCGAGCCTTTTATCACCCCAAGTCGCTCAGGCAAGTATTCTATCCGTTATACTGTTGTTGTGATGTATACATTTGTATATGCATGATCTTGCGATAAATGCATATTGGTTAATTAGCAAATGTTGCGATATATTGAAGCATGCTGATATGGTATATATATATGCATGCCTGTCTCATATTCTTGAGTTATATATCTGTTGGTTCAGTTGATATACCTATACTAGAGGATAGCGGTAACTTGCATATACCCTTAGTATAGGGACCCAAAGGTGAAAATATTTTCTAAAACCGGGAGTCGAGGATCCCGAGTAGATTTTGTATATATGGATATGGATATATATATATATATATATATATATGTTTATATATATATATATATGGTTATAGTTTTCCAAACTATTAATCGAATAAGGTTTATTCGATAACTTTAACTTTATTTTATTATTGAATATTATTTCGAATATAATTCGAAGGCGTATGACTCCTTTTATTTATTTATTTGAATATTATTTGAATATTCATTCGAGAACTTATGACTCCTTTTATTTTATTAATGAATATTATTTTGAATATTCATTCGAGGGCTTATGACCCTTTTATTTATTTATCTGAATATTATTTTGAATATTCATTCGAGGGCTTATGACCCTTTTATTTATTTATCTGAATATTATTTTGAATATTCATTCGAGGGCTTATGACCCTTTTATTTATTTATCTGAATATTATTTGAATATTCATTCGAGGGCTTATGACTCAGTTTATATTATTTATTGAATATTTTTGAATATTCATTTGAGGATCTATGACTCCGATTAATTGCTGAGATATATTCTTTATTTTATTAAAGAATAAGGTGTAAATAATCAAACTTATTTTCGATTATTCAAATAAAGATAGTACTTTTATATAAGTATATCTTGGTTATTTAATATTCATTTCAAGTATAAGTTTCAAAACTTCTACTTCAATTATTTTTATAAAGATTATTCTTTATGGAAATATTATTTAAATAATAATATTCAGATATTTTCTAATATATTGGACTGATTTATTTTGTTAAATCAGCATCACTCCAAACATTCTTAAAAGTGTTTTGCGAGTCTTCAAAATGATTTTTAAAAGTTAGAGCGGATCCCAAAACTCATTTTTATATTTAAGATCCTCCTTTCGAAGGGGATTTAAATACTCGCTCAAAACCTGAGGGATCCGGCTCTGTGGTGTGTTTTATATTCGCAACAAGGTTGCTGTTTTGTCAAATGAATCGATTACTTACCCAACACTCGGGATGTAAAATTCTTGGAACAAGTTAATCCATTAACAGGCATCGCCTGAGAAATATCGGTGAGTTCTCCTTTCCAACTAGATACGACTTCTTGGTGGAGCCGTATCAACAAGTTTCTACTTGGGGAAAGGTGGAACGAGCTTTACATTTCAGAGTCATGGATTTCATCTGAACTAGGAGTGGCGTAAGTGGTCGAGTGGCGCCGGCCCAGCCTTATTATATTGGCCCAAATGGCCTGGAAGTTACGCTAAGGCGGTCCATTCCTTAGGAGTTCAGTGTTCGGTTGACAAGTAAATCCGACAGGTTCTCCTCTATATGTAAAAAAATGGTGGGGTTGCACTACTACGACTGATCATCGTAATTGGTCTTCCTGGCGCGGCAAACTCCCGTAATGAGTTCATCATCCAATTGGATATTTCTGCAACACTACCCAGAGCATTTCGATAGAAAGGATACGGTTGGGCGATTGTTGAGTGTTGGCAGGGTCAAGTTTTCAAAATGATGTTTGCATCAAATGAAGTATCTCGTAACTTCATTTTATTTTGATGATATTTTAAAGATTTAATCTATTGAAATCTTGTCTTGTAGTCTCATCTATGTGATGAACTGTTGAAAGCTCATTATACTAGCTTCATAAATGATATAAGTATAGTGAAGTATTTGGTAACTTCATCCCTTGTTTCTACTTATATTTAGTAAGTAATTACCTTACTCGTGATAAAAGATTCTAGTAAGTATCCATTTAGATACTTACATTATTGTTATCACTACATATTATCTTGCGAGCTGTAAGGCTCACTCTTGATTTATTTCTTCATCACACAACAACAGTTAGGAAAGATGGCCAGACTCCAGCAGACCCAGCGCAAGCGCGTGGGAAGCAACCCGCGTTCTCCCGATGATGTTGTGGCTGCTATAGCTGCAGAGGTAGATCTATTGGTAGATCAGGCATTCTATTTTTGAGAATCAAATTATGTATAATTATAACTTGTGGCAGATAATGGCAATTAACTGTAAATTTATCAAGTAATCATTTTGGGTTGTAATAACTTTTAAATTGTGGATTCAAAGACTTGTACTTATTTAAATTTCATCTCTGAGACTATAACGGGTTGTGGTGTGTGCTAGTGTGGGGTCACAGCATAAGGTTATTATTACTAATTAAGTGAAGTGATATTGTCGAAAGAAAGACCGTGACGACCCGGATCCCCGACCCCGGATCTGGGGGTGTTACACAAATCATCATCGTTATACAACTCTTGATAGTCTCTAGTTGTGGAAGTTATCACGATCGACCAAGTAGGATCAACCGGATCTTTAATGTAAACACCTGGTTGACTTGGTCAACAGAGATATATTTATCCTTCTTATGGCCTTGTCGATTGAAATCCACAAGTGTGAAGCCAAGATCTTCGATCTTTATGCCTTTATTATTCTCTGCCCATTTACACAAGAAGAGCGGAGCTTTGAACTCATGGTAATCCAACTCCCATACTTCCAAGATTATGCCATAAAAGGTCATATCACTCTCAATGGGGTTTAAATCTTTTGCACTAGACACCTGGACTGCCTTAGCAACCACATGAACTCCATTGTTTTGAACAACCCGCGCATCATCTCGATCTTTCATAAAGTATTGGACTCCATTGACTGAAAAACCTTGATAAGTTAAAACAGAAAATGATGGTTTTCCAGCGAGCCATTGTATCGTCTCTGAAACAGCATCGGGATTTCCCTTCATTTCACTATTTACCTATATATAATATTATATAATAAAAAAATACGTTAGTTGCAAACTACAACTAACAACTATTTAAGTAGACACTACACAAAACCTACTTTTTTTAAACCAATCGGCAAATAGCCGATTGTGCTCTCCCATGAGCCAATGAACACTTTTTTCCTTCCCTCGGTAAATTTCATCCAAATACTCCTTGTGCATTATGAGAATATGCATAAATATTAGAAATAACCCACAAAATTATATCTTCAAACAAATAGGACAAGTTAATAAATAAACGTACACGATATAGGATACACATCATCATTGTTTTGAAGGACATGCAGATGAGCCTCATCTCGCTCTTTTTCTTCCACGACCTTTATTATCGCGGCAGATAATGGACCAGATTGCTTGCCTTGCTCAACTGGAATGCCGACAGTTGTACAAGTCTGGCTCATAAATTTTGTGCAGAATTCTACTGATTCTTCTTTAAGGTAGCTTTCTGCCATACAACCTTCAGGATAATATCGGTTTCGTACGTAGCTCTTTAGCACTTTATTTAATCGTTCGAAGACATACATCCATCTATAAAATACCGGTCCACATAAACGCACTTCTAGGACCAAGTGGACAATAAGATGTAACATTACATCAAAAAATGATGAAGGGAATATTTTTTCTAGATTGTATAAGGTTATTATTACATCTGACTGCAATTTATCGAGTTTCGAGACATCGACAACTTTGCTGCATAAAGCATTATAAAAGAAGCACAGTCGTATGATTGTGACCCTAACATTTTTTGGGAGAACGGATCGAATGGCAATAGGGAGGAGTTGTTGGAGAAGGATATGGCAGTCATGGGACTTAAGCCCGTATATCTTCAAATCAGACATGGATACATAATTTTTTATGTTTGATCCATGTCCAGAGGGAAGTTTCATAGACAAGAATGAGTTCAACACTTTCTTTTTTTCGGTCTTCGACAAAGTAAAAGGGGAAGGGGGCAGATAGGTCTTCTTTTCTCCTACTTGAGGAGCTAAATCATGTCTAACACCCATATCAATCATATCACGATGTGCCACCTCACTATCTTTTGACTTTCGCATATTTAATAATGTCCAAAGCAGATTATCACACACATTTTTCCTCGATGTGCATAACATCGAGACAGTGGCGAACATGATGATATTTCCAATATTCTAACTCAAAGAAAACAAATTTTTTCTTCCATGGACATTCCACCTTCTTCGACTTCTTCACCTTTTTCAAAAACAAAAATTAATTCGTTCCTGACGCGCTAACACTTCTTCTCCGGAAAGGGGTTGACATGCGTTCCCCAACTCTTGTTGTCCGTTAAAGGCCGCCTTCTGCCTCCTATAAGGGTGTTGCCTAGGCAAATAACGGCGATGACCTTGGAAGCACATATTCCTACTGTGACTTAAATATTTAGCCACAGTATTGTCACCACAAATTGGACAACTCTTATAACCCTTATTCACGCAGCCTAACAAGTTTCCATATGCTGGAAAATCATTTATAGTCCATAATAAAATTGCTTTTAGAGTGAAATATGATTTACTATAGGCGTCATAAATGTTTGGTTCACCTTCTTCCCAAAGTTTTTTCAGATCATCAATCAACGGTTTGTAAATAAACTCGATGTTATTTCCCGGCTCATGTGGACCAGGAACTAAAACTGACAACATCATGAACTTCCTTTTCATGCATAACCACGGAGGAAGATTGTACATTACCACACTACTAGCCAGTAAATATATCGATTGACTAACCCATTAGTATGTGGGTTGATACCATCCACTGATAAATCCATCCTAATATTCCTAGATTCACTACCAAAGGCAGGCCACCGATAATCGATATTCCTCCAAGAAGGAGAATCGGTCGGATGTCGCATCTTGTCATCAATTTATTCGCTGATTTGCATGCCAAGTCATGAGTTTCAGCAGTAAAGGGGAGATTTAAAATAACCATTTAAATCTTGGAATTTAGGAAAATACCACATACCTTGGCTGGAACATTGACCCTAAGTTGGCCATTCTTCCCGTACTTTCCCACATGAACAGCTTGCAATGAAGACACTGAGAAGCATCAGAATGTATGCCCCTATACAGTATACAATTATTGGGACACGAATGAATTTTTATATACTCTAGACCTAAATCGGATAAAGTTTTTTTCGCTTCATATGCGTTAGGAGGTAACACATTATCTTTGGGAGGATCGAGCCAACTGAAGAGAGCAGCTCAGTAAAGGCAGTGTCGCTAATACCAAACCTAGCTTTCCAGTTGTGCAATTTTAACATTGACTCTAACTTTGTGCACTCGCTGCCCTCAAACAACGGTTGTTCCGCATCAACAGCAAACCTCTGAAAATTATATGAATCCTTATCGTAATTACCCGAATTAAAAGCCGCTTCACAAACTTCAACAGTTTTGCTGCAGCAAAGTGCTCTGTAGGTTGGTCTGAAGAAGGACGTGTACAACCTATAGAAGACCTAGTACCCCTAGTTGATTTTTCTTAATGCCAAATCCAATCAACATACCCCAAACTAAAACCATGATCGTAGATATGTCCCCTTATAATTTTGGTTGAGAATTTTTTAAAATTCACACATCGACCACATGGACAAGGAATTCTTTTAGGATCTTTACAATTTTCTTCAGCGAAAAATTAAGAATTATTCGCGCCAATTTCAATTCTAAAGAATCCCTATCTTTCGATATCCACGACTTATCCATAACTGAAAATGTATGACCAGCAATCTAGCAACCTAACCACCTGATGGTCATTTCAACATCAAATATTAGAGTAAGTTATATATCATTTATATTCATTATATACTCATAATTCTACTATAACTAGACTTTCTTGGGGTGATTAGATATAAATATTTATTAATTTTAATAGATATACTATGTTTATGTTTATATTAGCCTCTTATACAGCTAAAATACATACTTAATAACTAGGATTAGACGTAGAATATTTATCACAAGTTAGTGCAGGCGTGCTTAAGTACTTCATGCTAAATAAAACAGAAAGTCAACATGTGTTTAACTAGCATAATCAAGACAGGTGCATATATTCAAGCGTGATTAAGTAACAAAACATGCCCTTAGAAAATTGAAAGATTTTACAACAATGACAACTAGCACATTCATGGCATCTCATCTATTAAAAGTGAACGATATACTAATCTTATACATAAAAACGATCCAAATCAATAATGTATACATAAATAATGACAGATCGATTACTGGTGAATCCCTTCCTAAATCATGGTATACATAAAAAAAGGAAAAAAGAAATGAATAAGAATTTCTAACCTCCTCTTGAAGTAAATGTGCGGCACTGTCAAATTCCGAGACTAGATGGATAATCTGCCAAATGGACAAAATCAGAATTTAAAAACATACTATTTACTTAAAACTTAAACGGACAAAAAATCGGAAGATATCAACCAGAAAAGAAAAATACATGCAAATAGCAACCTAATTGATATATTTAGGCAAGCCTAAATATATATAGATAAGAACACAAACCTAATTTATGTTAAAAAAAATGCAGATTTATGTAAATTATATACATGCATATTTAAAACAACTCAAGAAAAAATATAAAATTAGAGTACAAACCTTATTTGGATCAATGAATTTCAAAAACCGGTTCAAAAAAGGAAAAAACACCATTAAAATTTATGAAACAAACCCTAATTGAACAAATGTAACCTAATCGAACATATAAACCTAAATGAACAAACTAACATGTTCAGAAATTCGGGTTTCTCGTAGATGGATTTTTATTAACTGATGGTGTTCTTCAATTTGGGTTTAATTAAAACCTATTGTACTTATTATAAACTGATATGGTTGTGTGTGTGTGAGATAGAGAGAGATGGAAGAGAGAGAGGGAGAGAAGCAAAGAGATGGAAGAGAGAGGAAAGAGAACCAGAGAGAGTGAGCTCAGAGAGAGAAAGAGCAGAGAGTGAGAGTGAGAGAGAGAGCAGAGAGAGAGTGAGAGTGAGAGAGAGACAGGAAAAAAATTAGGGGAAACGGGTTTTTTTTGGTTGGGGGGGATTTTGGGGAATAAAGGGGGAAAGTTTCTGCGTATTTGTTTTTAATTTTTTTAAGTTAACCATCGACAACGGTTGTAAAATACAACCGATGTCTATAAAACAAAGACATCGGTTATATAGAAAACCGATGTCTAACTAACGTTTTTCATTTTTGAAAAATAAGTATAGATATCGGTTATTTCTGGACCGATGTCTAAAACAATAAGTAACATCGGTTTTAAAATAACCGATGTCTAAATGAACTTTAACATCGGTCGTCTGAGCAACCGATGTCTAAGGACCGATGTCTATTGACAGAATTCTAGTAGTGTTTGTTTCATCTTCAGACTCTGCTCACTTCCCTCTTCTGCTATCGTGGCTTTCTGTATTAGGGTGGCATAGTCGGTTATCTTTGGTATCGATAGCTTGTTTGGATCCACTATTTCAGTCCTTGCTGAAACCTCACAACCTTTTTCTCTTCAGTGTTAACAAGCTCTGGCATGAACCTAGACAACTCAGTGAACTTGGCCTCGTATTCAGCTACATTCATGTTATCCTATTTCAGCTCTAGAAATTTTAACTTCATTTCAATCTCCATAAACCTTGGAACATATTTCTTTAAGAACAATTTTGTGAACCTTTCCCAGGTAAAAATCCCCTAGGGCTCCAATTCTTCTTGGCTTCCCACCAGTAATTTGCCTCTCCTTTAGGAGGTAGGTAGAAATTAGTTTTATGGGCCTCTTTGGTGCCTATTCGTTCAATTTTTTCTCCATTTCTTTTAGCCAAGCCCTTGCTTGAACAGGGTCGGCAGCTCCGTGGAACTTCGGGGGTCTAACAGACTTAAAAGATTTGAAAGCATTGGGCATCACTTGGTGAGGTGGCTGGGGCTGATGAGGTTGAGGGGGTAGTTCTAGGTTCTGCCTAAGTAGTTGCATAAAGCGGTCCATTGGATTTTCAGCCACTTCTGTATCATTGGTATCTTCAGCCTCTATTTCTTCATAATTTTCATCATTCAACTCATTATAATCTTGTTCTTCATTATTATTAACGGTGGGCTTAATGCTCGGTGTTCACAGTTAATACTACCCTGGCTGCTAGACACCATCGGGTGTTCTCTAGTTCTCATTCTTTTTGGCGGCATATCCTGTTGCATATTTATTTAGGTTGCTTTCATTTGGCTGTTATCACATTTCTAATTTATTACAACATGTATAATTACGCATGTAATGATAATGAGGATCTAAACCAAAATTGAGAAATCACAAAGTACTAGTACATTAATTATACATAATTTTGGCCATAAGCCGAGTTTGAATACATCACAACTAGATAACATAACATACATACTGTCCCAAAAGTACAAACCTCCCCAGCTGGTGGTACTAACATAGCCAATAAAATCTACCCAAAACAACTAGCCCAAAATAACTAAGTACACACCACTGCAGAAAATAACCATCAAACTCCTCAACGCTCGCTGACCCGAGTAGCCTTCCGGGCCCTCTTCATAGCATCAGTCACAACTCGGATGACATCACTCCTACTCACCGGGCCACAGAGTGGGGACAAAAGGCGAATCCTGCCTAAAGCCCTCTGTTCAATATGGTGCATGGCACAACGCATGTGCGAGTACTCGTGTCCATACGCCTGCCCTGGGACCCAGTCCGTATCTGCCTCTCAGCAGTCAACTGATACCTTAACTCGGCCACTTGGGCCTCAGCAGCAGTCAGGTCCCGGCATAGCGGCCTACCACCCAATCATGAAATACTAGCGACACCACAGGTAGAGGTGGTGGTGGAGGTAGGGGGTCGATAGGGGTCGCTACCATCCCATCCAGTATCAGATCCATATCATCGTCACCCTCAGTGGGTGCTGGACTCACAGGTGCAGGTGGTGGGGTGGGTGCCTGCTCAGGGGCGGCTATCTCTGTCTCTACCTCTATCTCCTCCTCAGGGTCCTAATCTGGGTCATCGTCAGATATATCCACAACTGCGGCAGGGGCGGGGTCAGCTATCTCCATCTCTGCCAACAGGGTCTCATCATGGGCTCTCTCATACTCCTCGACATCATCAGGGTCCGACATAGCGGGTACCTACAATACATTTAACACACGCATCACTAACCTTAAACATTTAAGTTATCCTTAAGGGTTTTATTTTCAGTGCTACCCTTGTAGCCCAACTACGAACTCGATGTGAGTTCTTAATCATGATTTGGTTGATTCATCACTTTTTACCCCAATGTTTCTGAGACCTACAACCTAGGGCTCTGATACCATTTCTGTAACACCCCCAAATCCAAGATCGGGAATTCGGGTTGTTAATCTCACTTAACTATTTACCAAAATTTGTTAACCACTTTTACTCTATCTTGACATTTTCATTCATAACTCACACAGAGGTATATTCTCAGAAACATTACTAAAATAATCCACGTGTAGTTAAGTTCATTACAAATTTAATGTAATTATCCCAAAAGGGTGAACACCGAAGGCAATACATGAGACTGATCGGGTCACAAATGTTTTAGTTCTTAGATCAGAGTTTACAAAAGGGAAACCAACTCTACTCGTCTACCTGATGGG